>NC_046606.1:18911402-19014394 GCF_011750605.1 Drosophila busckii | reverse complement strand
CTATGGAGGTGTGGACTAATCAACCAGGACTACAGTTCTACACGGCTAACAATTTGCCAGACGAAGAGAAGGGGGATGTGCCAATGATAGGAAAGAATTGTTCGCATTATCGCAAGCATGGATCTTTTTGTATGGAAACAGAAAACTTTCCCAATGCCATGAATAATCCAGATTTTCCATCCGTTTTCCTCAAGCCTGGCGATAAATATATACATGAAGTCATTTACAAATTCATTATCGAAGAGTCTTGGAAATGCTGCTGTAATAACCAAACCAAATAGATTAATAAAGCTGTTCTTTTCATAGGCTCCAAATAGAACTCTCAAATATTTAATCCAAGTAATCTAAGATCTTGTCATATGTATAATATATCTTTATTCTACACTTCAGATTGCCAACGGTTTTAGTCATACTATTCAAAAACTAAAACACATACTATCACAATGTCATTTGACCAGAAGGAAATGTTCAATCTGATGTATAAATTGGCACGTCTGACTGTGCCGGACACTCGTGTTGAATATGATTCAATGGGGCCCGTCAGTGTACCCCTAGATCGCCTTTTCGGACCGCAGACGATGCGTTCCGTTATGAATTTTCAAATTGGTGGAATGGAGGAGCGAATGCCGGTATGTAATGATGATTAGCCCTGAAATTCAGTGCTCAATTATTACCCATAGCGACCCATTATTGTGGCTCTTGGAATGCTGAAAAAAGCTGCTGCTTTGGCTAACCAGGACCTTGGATTGGATCCTAAGGTAGCAGAGGCGATTTCTTCAGCTGCTGATGAAGTTATCTCTGGGAAACTTTATGATGAGCATCACTTTCCTTTGGTCATTTGGCAGGCGGGTTCGGGTGCACATACCAATATGAACGTGAACGAGGTGATCTGCAATCGTGCCATTGAATTGCTGGGTGGTCAAATGGGCTCCAAGAATCCAGTTGATCCTCATGAGCATGTAAATAAGTTTCAGTGCAGCAACGATGGCTTCTCCTCGGCTGTTAACATTGCAGTTGCAATGGAGCTGCAGGAGAAACTTTATCCAGCCCTTAGACGCGTCATCGACACATTGGGTCAGAAACAACAGTTGTGGAAGGATATTATTAAGATTGGCCGCACTCATCTGATGGATGCTGTGCCGCTTACACTGGGCCAAGAGTTTAGCGGCTATAAGCAGATGATGACACACAGCCGTGAAAGGCTTGATTCTGCTCTGAGTCGTTTGTACCAGCTGTCTTTGGGAGGCTGCCTGGTGGGCACTGGCTACATTAGCCCAAAAGACTTTAGCTCCAAATGTGTCAAGCAGATAGCCACCATCACCGGTCTGCCATTTGTGAATGCTCCAAACCTCTTTGAGGCTTTGGGCTGTCGCGATGAGCTAGTCGAATTACACGGTGTGCTCAACGCCATTGCCGCAAGCACCATGAAAATAGCCAACGACATACGCTTTCTGGGCTCAGGTCCTCGTTGTGGCTTGGGGGAGCTTCAGTTGCCAGAAAACGAGCCCGGAAGCTCGATTATGCCAGGTAAGGTAAACCCTACGCAATGCGAGGCCATTACCATGATTTGTGCCCAAATCATGGGCAACCAAGTGGCTGTATCTGTAGGCGGTGCCAATGGACACTTTGAGTTAAATGCCTTCATGCCCCTGATTGCTTCCAATGTGCTACGCTCTATTGTACTTCTGAGCGATGGTCTTGAGGCACTTAACAAGAATTGCCTGGAGGGCATTCAGGCAAACACTGCCAGAATAAAATCTATTATGAACGAATCTCTGATGCTGGTGACAGCACTTAATCCGCATATTGGCTACGATCGTGCTGCACTTATTGCTAAAACAGCACATGCAAATGGCACCACATTGCGGCAAGAAGCAATAAATGAAGGCATCACTGGGGCAGATTTTGACAATTGGGTGCGTCCAGAAAATATGCTAGGACCCGAATAAGTCCACATGGCAGATAAAATAATAATAAACATAAATTGATTTAAAAATCAGGGATGAAAAATCTATAAAGTTTCAGCTTCAGCTGAGTGAATACTGAAGAATTAAACAAAAATGATTTAAAATTTTGTTTACTTATTTTTTTATCAGTTACATTTATTTGCAATCTGTTTACTAAAATAATAAGCAACTCTTGGTGGTTTTACATTTGCAGGGGGCTGTATTTTAAGTTTTGAAGGTCCGGTGGGTGTAGTCTTCTAAGTCGAGGTGTAGAGGTGCTTGTTGTCCAGTATTTTGTAGATTTATGAAAATTTATGCCAGAGGGGCTTATGTGCCTGTCCCAGCGTTCCGTGCTTCTTTAGGCTTTCATTTAGATGGCTTCTTTTAATAAGATGGTCTCCAAGTTAGTAGCTTCTATTATGAAGCAGGTAGGGCAGTCCATGTCATACCGTGCCGAAGGCTTGCTTAACAACCAGAAGGTAACGAAAGTAAACCATCGACTATCCTGTGGCATTGTTTCGGTGTGCTACGTAACTCTCTGAAGCCAAACAGGTGATCAAGGAACGAACAAGCCTTCTAAGTACTAAATCTAAATTCAGAAATGAATTTATTCTTTTTAATGCAAGGATAACATTTTACTAGGTTGGGATTTTCTTATACTTATTTACTTTGACTTGCAACATCGCGAACAAAATTCCAATTTCCCACAATAATAAGCAACCATTTTTAAGCTACAACTGTCAAAGTTAAAACACACGGCACGATATAGAAAATAGTCAGTCTCTTAAAAGTACACGTCTACATTTATCATAATAACACATTAGATTGTGCGCATCGGAAATCAACCCAAAATGCCATCCTCGAAAGAAGAAAAGGTAGCTGCGCGCATTGAGAGCGATACGCTTGGTCCGATGGAGGTTCCTGGCGATCGTTACTATGGCGCGCAGACTATCCGTTGTTCAATCAATTTCCCAATTGGCGGTATGGATGAGCGTATGCCGGTAAGCAGTAAAGTAATTTATCTGAATCTAAACGATTTTGATAATATTGCAGAAAGCCGTAATACAGGCCATGGGTATATTGAAGAAAGCTGCAGCTGAAGTGAATCAGGAGTTTGGGCTTGATAGCAAGGTAAGCTCGGCGATTTCAAATGCTTCGGATGATGTTATCTCAGGAAAGTTGTATGACGAAGGACACTTCCCACTCCCCATTTGGCAAACGGGCTCTGGCACACAGACAAATATGAATTGCAATGAGGTGATTAGCAATCGAGCTATAGAAATGATGGGCGGTGAAATGGGCTCCAAGTCGCCCGTGCATCCCAATGATCATGTCAACAAGTCGCAGAGCTCCAACGACACCTTTCCCTCTGCCATTCATATTTCGGTGGGCATTGAGTTGGTGAAATCGTTAAAGCCAGCCCTTACTGGGCTGCGCGATGCACTCAAGGCCAAGTCTAACGAATGGAAGGATATAATCAAAATTGGTCGTACCCACACACAGGATGCGGTTCCACTGACCTTGGGACAGGAGTTCAGCGGATACACCCAGCAGCTAACTAACGGCTTAGAACGCATCGACGCTGTGCTCCCTCACGTCTATCAGTTGGCGCTGGGTGGAACTGCTGTTGGCACGGGCTTAAACACCCGCAAGGGTTTTGCTGAGAAGTGCGCCAAACGTATTGCCCAGCTAACATCGTTACCCTTCGTCAGTGCACCAAACTTCTTTGAGGCATTGGCAAGTCGAGATGCCATGGTTGAAGTGCATGGTGCTTTAAATACCATTGCAGTTAGCCTTATGAAAATAGCCAATGATATACGCTTCCTGGGTTCCGGACCACGTTGTGGCTTGGGGGAGCTTCAGTTGCCAGAAAATGAGCCCGGGAGCTCAATCATGCCTGGCAAGGTAAATCCCACGCAATGCGAGGCCATTACTATGATCTGTGCTCAAGTCATGGGCAACCATGTGGCCGTAACTGTGGGTGGCTCCAATGGGCACTTCGAGCTAAATGTTTTCAAGCCTTTGATCGTCTCTAATGTGCTTCGCTCGATCAAGCTATTGAGTAAGTTATTAAGTGCGGTTAACATCAAGCTTCGTTCGATTAATCTAAAATTGCTTTTTTAAATCAGCTGACGGATGCCTCTGCTTTACCAAGAATTGCGTAAGGGGCATTATTCCAAATAAGGAAAAAATAGCCAAGATTATGAATGAATCATTGATGCTTGTGACTGCTCTAAATTCACATATTGGTTACGACAAAGCGGCTCAAATTGCCAAGACTGCACATAAGAATGGTACCACGCTTAAAGAGGAGGCAGTTAATGCTGGTATTTCTTCAAAGGACTTTGATGACTGGGTGCGTCCGGAGAAAATGCTCGGACCAAACTAACGAGCTTAACAATTTTATTTTCAATGACTCACCTCAATTAAGTTGACAAATAAAAGTTGGTGAAAAAATGGTGATCCTTTAGTTTAATTTAAAAATCCTAAGGAATAATATGATAAGCCATGAATAATTTATTTGGAGCTTATGGGAAACAAAGTGTCATCACCAAGCGATTGCGATTGCAGCTCTCGATTTTAAATTTTAATTCTAGCAGCAATAATAGTTGGCTTTGACTAAATAGGTGATTCCCAAATTATTAGTTGTTTCCTTTTAAAATTTAGTTTGATGATATTTCAAAATTTAAAGTTTAAGTTACTTTTAGACCGCTTATTAAATAAACTTTCGGCCAATAGAAATGGTGCGCGTAACCGAAGATATGTTCGGCATTGCCGTAAATCCTATGACCCAAAAGACCGATCACATTCGACGATTCACGCTTTGCACTGAGCGTGGCATGTCTGTATCCGTATTGACGTTGGGAGCCACCATACAAAGCGTTAAGGTGCCGGACTTTAATGGCAAGCTCGAAGACGTTTGCCTGGGTTACGATGATGTCGCTGGATACTATCGCAACCAAGTAAATTATTTCGGTGCTACCCTTGGGCGGGTGGCAAATCGTGTGGCATGTGGTCAATTTAAGCTGTGCGGCAAGGAGGTCAGCTTAACTCGTAATTACAAAGACAAATACCATCTGCATGGCGGCTATGTTGGCTTCGATAGTGTTATATGGGATGTGGTGGGCATACATAAGGACGGCATGACCCTGCAACACATCTCCCCGGACGGTCATGAGGGCTATCCCGGCGAAGTGACAGTCAACATCAACTTTTCGCTCAACGAAACTGGCTGCTTTGGAATAAGAATTGAGGCACGAGCAAAGGCCACCACTTGCATAAATATTTCGAATCATGCCTGCTTTAATCTGGCTGGACACAACACGGGCAAGGAAACGCTTCTTCAGCACATGGTTATGATAAAAGCGAACAAAATTACAGAGACTGATACAGATCAAATACCAACGGGCAAACTAGTTCCCGTTCGCAACACTCCGTATGACCTCACATCATTATCTAATGTAGGAAAGAAATTGATTCAACTGCAGGATTGTCCCGTGCGAGGCTTTGATCATAACTACTGTTGTGACGTGCAACCAAATCAAGTCAAGTTGGTAGCCCGCGCTGTGCATCCGTGCAGCGGCCGCTTTATGGAGATTCATACCAATCAGCCGGGCATCCAATTTTACACGGCAAATAATTTGCCTGACGAGGGACGTGGAGATGTGCCCAATATTGGAAAAGCTGGAGCTCATTATGGACGACATGGCGCATTCTCATTTCAGACTCAAAAATATCCGGATGCAATGAACAATGCTGAATTTCCGTGCATCGTAATAAATCCCGGCCAGCTATACGACCATCAGGTGGTCTATAGGTTCGGCGCATGCCCGAAGAGAGTGTAATAATGGACTTGACAGTATTTTAGGAATAAATAAATTATAAACTCTCAT
This sequence comes from Drosophila busckii, assembly GCF_011750605.1. Taxonomy (NCBI): domain Eukaryota; kingdom Metazoa; phylum Arthropoda; class Insecta; order Diptera; family Drosophilidae; genus Drosophila; species Drosophila busckii. Next base: position 19,008,555 of record NC_046606.1, on the reverse strand, counting down.
GAAATAATTGGTGTTCTTTTCAGCCAATTTATAATAAAATAATTTATAAGATAATAATAAAAGGCAAGAATAATTTTTAAATTTGTATCGGTTTAGATATCGATACTCTTGCTGGCACTGTTGCCAACTGTTGACTCGACCTCAAGCATCGGATCTTTCGCTCGCACCTTTGTTTTTTTTCGCACTCTCACATATTTTAAGTTAAGACGGTCACACTTAAAAGACAGTTCGAAAAATCATTACAAATATTGCTAAAATTGTTCAAAAATCTAGCTTCAAGCTGTTTAATTTACCACAAATCTATAAGCATACCACGGAGGACTCGAGCCGTCCTAGCTGCAGTAGAATGACTGTAAGTACACAATGAGAATTCAGTTGTTCACGTATGCCCGTGCACTCTTTCCTTTTTATGTACATATGTACATATGAATGTACATAAAACATATGTACATATGTATATGAAGCTACGTATGCATACAGACTTCCTTACTATTGTATACGTAAATATTTGTTCTAACATTCTCTAAATAGGTTCATGAATTTAAAGTAGAGATGACTTGCGGGGGCTGTGCCAGCGCGGTGGAACGTGTCCTGGGGAAATTAGGTGGTTCGTATGCATACATATATGTATAAAACTTGTATAGATTAAAACAATATGAATAGTTGGCATAATTGTGGTTTGTTTGCTTAAAGACAGCAATTATATGGAACGCCTTATCAGGCGGCTGGAATTTGCTTTTGGTTACCAAATAAAGTGTTATAATTCTTCTTTTTTTTTGCATTCCAACAGATAAGGTGGAAAAAGTGAGCATTAATTTGGATGAAAAAACAGTTACCGTCACTTCAAACTTATCGTCCGATGAACTATTAGAACAGCTGCGAAAGTCGGGAAAGACGACCAGCTATATTGGTGTGAAACAATGAGATGAGTTTTTAAGCAGGTTTCAGAAATATGGCAGGCTGAAACTTGAAGTCTAAGGATAAAAATTTACAATGCCAACAGCGTGGGCACATATTGAGCTACAGCTGAATAAATTTAATCGTGATGACATATTAAATATATTTACAAATTTTAAAATTAAATTAGTGGGAGAAACTTGTCAACCAATTTTGCATTGAGCCTTGTCTAACTTCAAATTGTAAGTAGAATATTAAATTGTAGCCAACCAAGTATACACAAAAAAATATTTAACGAATGAATCCAGAATTTAAAATTCAAGTTTTATTAATTAAGTAGAAAATGATATAGCAAAACAATGTTTGTCCTTATAAAAATATTTGCAATATGTAACTTGTAGGAAAAAATTCAAATTAAAGCACCTAAATGCCTATTACTTTATGATATGACAAATTTAACCATATACTATATTATACAAACAGTTTAAAAGTCTTTCCATATTAAAGCACTACTATTATAAATGTATGCATAAAATTGTTCAAATATAAAAATGTACATTTAAATATTTCCAAACTTAAAAACAAGATATCTACCACTGAGATAGATAAAATGTATGATTTATTTGATCGTTGTCGTTTTTAACGGTTTTATGTGCATTCATTGCAACCTAATTACCTTACATTTCCAAAAATAGCCCGACATCAAATGCGGGCACTTAGTCATGCTCATGCCATTGTCCAAATGAATCAACGACAAATTTTCAGGCTTTATCTACTTAAGAATAACAATAGAGACTCAATGCACAACATATCATAAATCTTCAGAATGCAGTTCAAGCGATCAAAAGTGTATATTTTGGAACATGTATGAGGCGTAACGAAATTATCAATCAAATGCCACCTTGGCATGCAAAGAATGCTACACACAAACGCACACACACACACACACATACACACACAAGCATTAATTGAGTTTAGAGTCAAGTCCACGAAACGGAATGTAATGTTTGAGACAAGAGGCTTTGGAATTTGATGTCGTCGTTGCTGGTGTCGCTACCTGCGGTTTACCTTTTGCTTTGTTGCGGCTGAATTTTGCGGCCCGTGTTGATTTATGCCCCATGCGGCGAGCCCTAAGCGCTAAAGAACTTTAGCACCAGCAGCAGCCGTTGCGCTGGGAGTGTGTGCAGAGGACAAAAGCGGTCACAGTGCGGCTGTCACAACAGTCGTCAACGCCACAGTCACGTCCTTGTCCTCATGATCATTATCGATATGAAGCAAAAGATTTCCTGATTACCTTCCAAACGCCCAGCATCCCGGGTCGTCGCGTCCCGTCTCCCCATTTAGGCTGTAGGTAAAAGCAAATTATTAGTGCTAATGCTGTTTAAATTGCCTCAGTATAATCACAGCTGTTGCTTCTGTTACCTCGTATAGTTTGTTTTGAGCAATGCCTAACGCAACATAAAAATTCCAGAACAACAAAGTTGCTAATATGTTGGCCAAGCAAAGCACCACCTAGTCGACTTTAAAATGCTCTTGTAATTGTTTTCTTGGATAGATTGAAACTGTTATTTAAAACTTATTGCTCTGCAATTAAAATTTCAAAGCACAAAAATACTATAAGTCGTAAAATGAATGCTAACATTTCATTAAAAGTAGAGCTCTAGTTGGTTTGGGGTTTTATACTTTTGAGTTATCTCTTTTGGGTGCATACCAAAAATTGTTGGTTACATTTTTGTTGGCGCATGCTTTGCAGCCGCGCTTCACCAGTTGGTTGCCAGTTGATCAAGTGTCTGTTGAGGCTTGAAGTTTGGGCTTATGCGCGGGGATGCTTTGAGTGTTGGAGTAAGAGCAGGCGTGCAAAAGCTCGACTGGTTTTCACTTGGCGGCAGCTTCAAGAACTTAAATAAAATCAAAAAAAATTCCAAGACACACTTTATTGTCAAACAATTTGAAAAGAACCGACGCGAAGGCCCCAACAATGGCAAACTAAACTAAGCTGAGTTGAGAAATAAATTCCAAAGTAAGTTGCGATTATGCCAGGTCCACGAATGTCTAAAAGTCCACACACACACACACACCCATACAGACAGATGCATGTATGTACACATGGCAAGGTCGTTTGAATGCCTCAACATTTGCTTGTCACTAATTTGGTGGCAGAGACTGCGCAGCATTTGTGGTTCATTGAACTGCACAACTCCTACGCCGCCATAAAAAAGTGAATCCTAGAAAATAAAACTGCAGCTCTAGTGCTTCAAACGGTAGCCATGATTCGTAAGCCAAATCTGCAAATTGTAGTGAAGCTGGCCGGCAAACCTGTCGCCAGTTGCCAGTTGCCATTTACCGCCATGGACATTCCTGGGCTGAGGCCCATTGCAAGCGTGTACACTCGTGCTGTAGACGTGGCCAGGGGTTTTTGGGGTTCGGGGTTGAGCGTGTGCCAAGCCCACGACATAGCTGTGGAGCCTTAGGAGAGAGGCGAGCGGTCTGAGCAGAGCCACGTCTGCTCATAACAAGAGCAAAAATGCTGAGCGTAAATAACTCATAGATAATAATGCGAGGCATTTAAAGCAATTGCAATGGCAGGCAAAACAAAAGACTTAGGACACGAACTTACCAAAGGAGTTGGCGATCATCGAGTCATGTAACAAAGGCAGCCAAAGTCGCTGTTGCCGTCGCAGTCGCAGTCAAAGTCAAAAGTAGCTCAAAAACAAGATCAACTGGTTTCAACCCAAACAAAAAAACAAAATACTCACTCAATATGCTGAGCTCAAGACCTGTTGAGCTCGGAGCCAAAACCATTGTTGGTCTATTGCGCGTGCCGAGCGCGCTGTAAAAATACTTTTTCCCAAAGAAGTTTCAGTTGTGTTTTTGAGTTTTTGCCGTGCAGAACGATTCTTCTCTACGCGAGGGCACCACAACATTCATCCGACGGTAGACAGACGACGGACGTGTCCGCCGCGTGCTTTATATATTCGAGTGTGTGCAACTTTGCCATCGTTTGTGTCTTTTAGCTGCATAAAGTCAATTTTCCTGTTAACAAAACCTGCCAAAACTACAGGTCCGCAACAATAACAACAACAACGAAATACACACAAAATAAATTTTTGGTGTCGAGTGCTGCAGCAAACTTTAGTACTTTACATACCAATGCATGTGTGTTTGTGTCTGTGTGTACGTGCAAAATACTTGGCGATTTAAGTAGAATATGCAACGCTTATAAATAATTGTTTGTATGTTTGTTTGTCATTTGTTGAGCTTGCTCGTTTGCATGCGGTGAAAGTAAAGCAATTTGCTTAATTAATTGCACGCAAGAATTTATATAAAGTTACCAAACCAGAAGATTCTTCACAGTGTGCCAAGCAAAAGCAAGTCGAGTGCCAGAATTATTTCTAAAGGTACAAATTATGAAGGTAAAATACTTTATTGAAACAGATTAAACGGTTTGCTTTAAATAAAAACTTAAATTAACGAAAGAAATATATTCAAAAAACTCTTACAGCTTACAGAGAAGCTTAAAAGCATCTAAACGTTTATTTATGCCGCAGACCAATTTAAATTCCAGAATACTACTTCTTGCCAATTTATGGCAAACAAAAGAATTTTATTTTTAGGCCATTAACAATACACACACTAAATATGTCGCATACACTGTGGTTGGCTGTCCTGTTCTGGTTTCTTTTCTATCGCTTTTAGAAGAGAAAACAAACAAGCTCGTAAATAGCTAAGCACACACTCACACAGTCTCTTATGCCAATGCTAATGTATATATTTACAACGACCAATGTTAAGCTATTTTTATTGACTTTAGCTTTTGACGTTTGACACCTTTAAGCTTTTGTTTACGACCAAAAGAGTGGCTGGGAGATTCGTGTAAAATGGGCTAGAAATAACTAATAAAATCTGGTGTTTAAATATATTACTTAACACAATAAATATACTTGGACTCATTAGATCAAGTAGTTTGAAATTTAAACGAAAACAAGAGCAAACTTGTCTAATAAAAATCAAGGAACCATCGCGCTAGAACCTGTCTGCAGCCAGGGTTAAGGGTGATTCGCTCGTGCCGACACACCTGACGGCCAATCAAGTGACTCAATAGTAGTGAGCAGATCAAATATCTGGCATTATTGAAACATTACGAGCTCCAGCTTAAAAGGGGTTCGTGGTCGACGCGAGTGAACAAGAAATAGAAACCCCATTGTTCGATGCACACCCAATCAAAGAAATACCATAGACAGGTTTTAATTACAAATGTAGCCATTAATTTTTGTTCAACCTCTTCGAGTTGTTGCCGTTGTTGTTGCTTTTTGGAATTTTGGGCGTTTGGTGGGCGCATAATCGGCACCGTTATGTTGCTGCTGCGACAACTTGCCCCACTTGAAAGCTTGACATAAGGCAGGGAGTGGTCGTTTCTCTCTCTTTCTTTCCAACATGTTCTCTTTCTTTCTTTGTCGCTTGTGTCCCTTGCGCAGCGTTGCGAACTCTTATTGCATAAGCCCTGCGAGTGAAAGAAAATTTTTAGCAATTGTTAAAGGGAACTGTTAAATATTTGAGTGCAGCAAATATGTTGCTCCAGTGGCATTTTCCATAGCGGCTAGCAAGTAGAGAGGTATGGACTCGTACTTAATTTAAATGTCAATAAGCGAAAGAGTAGACAGATAAACCAAAACCGAACTACTGGAAGCCAAAATCTGGGCCCCAGAGTGACCCAATTTTGTATCAAAAGGTAACCCGGCAGCCCGAAAACAGAAACACTTTCTCTTGATCGAGTTCTGCCTCTTGAGGCTGCTCTCGTCGCTTACACTCGGCGACCTGACTGCAATTAAGAGAAAATTAATTTATTTTTTTTTCTGATTTTATCAACGAAAGGCAGTCATAACTTTTTGATATACAATAAATCAGAAACTTCTTTTCTTGAGCGTGCGCATAATTTATACAAAATTCAAACATGCAAGCGAACTCAGCATTAATTATAATTTGATTTGGGCCGTCCAAACAATAGTTAAATATTGACTATACTTTTCAAGTGAAAACGATTTAAGCCAATGCTTTTGGCCAACGCATCTCGAGCTTAGCCCACCTCTTCAGAGATCAGCTCAACATGTTGACTTCTGGAGTAGCTGTTGCAATCGAGGGAGCACTTACAAAAGTCAAGCATAAAACTGTCTAATATCACAGCATCGAGCAAAACCCGTTCCCATTTCAAGTGTTTGACAGCAAAACGCAGCCGCTGCTGAAATTCCTTGACTGTATCAGTTACAAAATGTTTCAATATATACATATGTGCTTATGTGTATATATATTTTAGGTGTATTGGGTTTGTGCTGCCTCACGTTGCGTCTTCAATGGGAAAAGTAATTTTTGGATCGCTTATCGCTGCCATTGTTTGTGTTGAGCCATTTTAACACGAGCTTGCAGCCCCCGGGCCATAAATGAACGGGCAAGCAGCGTCCCAGTATGCGCAGAGACAATGGCCAAGAAATCAGATACTCTGTGGCGTATAAATAGTTGAGAATGCTAACCAAATTGGTTGGTGATAAATATATCGCTGATATTGTTTCTAAAGCTGTATTGGAGTAGCTTTAAATGATTTCAAATTGCCAATCAGCACAAAATGTATCTGTGGCTTTAAACCACTATGTGCGTATGTATACGCCATATATGTATGTATGTTGACTTGGCTAATGGCAATCGATTTGCATAAACAACGCAATTAATCTTGGTAACAACTAGAAATCGAACCCAAATCAGAAGTCTACACAATCATATACATACTGTTGCGCCCTAGGCTTGAAAATTATATAAAATTTTCAACATGTATCCATAGCATGATTAATGAATGTTGGAAAAAGATTCGTAAGTTTATCGAAACCACTGCGTTCCATTGGCCAATGGACCTGGTATTAAAATTATTGTAAAGGGCGTAGATCGCCGCATCTATTAGTGTCACGTCTATGCGGCTAGAACAGACCATTGTACTAAACAAAAAACCCAATGAACGATAACACACAGACGCATACATCAACAGATAGGGTACCACATTGTTGCATATTAATGTGGCATGTCAGTTTCAAACAGTTAGCTCCATGAGCGGCATATTAATTATGAAATTTCTTGCTGGGAAACGAACTTTGTGCGTGTCTCTCCGTGTGTGTGTGTGCATATATATATATATATATATGTGCATGTGTTTATATCTGTCTTTTATTGTCTTTTTGACTCTCTGTCCTTTCACTTTGGAATGCGGTAGCTGCAAAATGTAACTCATAGTCTACCTTTAAATCCAGTCTGTTGGCTCAGATGCCAAAACAGTTGATGTCAAAAACCTTCGACATTAACTTTAAAGAACATACATACATACTTTAAAGAACTATTATATGAAAAGTCATGTTCATTCATGGGCCAGAGCATATGTATTATTCTTATGCTGAAGTATTTAATTTATTTATCAGTAACAAGCAAGGTCGTAATGTTGTGATAAAGTCATTAATCAATATGTGGAATATCTAATATTTGAAACATCTGAAAAAAACAGAGAGAGAAGAGAGAGAGAGAGAGAATATTAGATGTATTCTCGTAATTGCTATAAGTCAGACATTGCGCTTAATTTTTCTAAAGCCAGCATCCGCAGCCTCAGGGACTTCCGATAAGATTGTGTTCAATAGAAATCAACAGAAGGTAGTTATAGCCCAGTTATTTACTTGGACTTAGAGCGTACTTACCAGGAACGATAACCAAGCTGCCAACATGCTTATAACAAGTGCAATTTGCAACTTTAGCGCATGCTCGGCTCTATTATACCCTGTAAATAATTCTATAGTTCCATTTTTTTATATTGATTGCCATTACATACCCTATTGCTTGCCTATTGGGTATATATGAGAAACATTGTGTAGTAAAAATGCCTGACATTATGCTCGGCAATAATTTGCAATGAAATCCAATCGAACGGCATTGATTGCATGCCAATGTGGCTCCAAAGTTCTTGTCTGACACCTGCAAACAGAGCCAGACGAGTAACCATTTATAGAGTAGCAAGACGATCAACAGACGATCAACTTTCAAGGCAATGACGCAAAGCACGCAATGCTCCAGCTCTAACTTTAACTCAACATCTGCCGCTCCCCCTTTAAGGCCTTGCTTCCAATCACAGTCTCGGTCTGAGTCTCAGTCCCAATCTCAGACTCAGACTTTGCAGCAGACTCGGAATCGGTCTTCAGTCTACGCGCCTGTCTGACTCTTTGTAGCTTTCTCTGACAACGTCGCATTTATAATTATGAGCAGAGGAAGTGAAGACGACGTTGGCAGCGGCTAATTGTAGACGGGATGCCAGGCGGTGTCGATGCCGGTGCCCACCTAATTTGTTGAACCAGCCCACTAGCTAGTATTGGTACTTCGCTTGAATCGACCTGTTGCCAATGCTTGCTCATTTTAAATTCTGTTAAATTAACATTAGTGTTCTCTTGTTTATTTTTTAGCAAGGCAACAAAATGCTGCATCGAATGACACTGTAAGCTGCGAGTTACACGAACTAGCGCGCAAATATGCCCATACGCCACAATTGGGATACAGATCGAGTGGGCGTAGCACATTTGGCAGGCGCCCTGAGTCCACTCTGCATAACCGATTCCAATCATGAGATTTTGCGGCCAAAGCCTCGTCGGTAAGTAAATATTTGTTTACTGAACATTGGTAGAGAGTTAAAAAAATTCGAGAATTTGAATGTATATATAAATATTGCATTTCACCGATTTTTGTCAATGTTTAAAAACCAAATAATGGGGATGGAAAATATAAATGATGGTTGGTAGTAGTTAGATAGTAAGTAGTATCTATTTGGAAAAGATTGAAGAACATTCCAAGTGTCTTGCATGTATGCTACGAAATATATCAAGGGGACCGGTGCGATTGGGATTAAAAGCTATTGCCTACTTTTGGGATGGATACCGCCCATAGACATAATATATTTGTACAGCATTTTTATTGTGTTCGTTAAGATTAAAATTAATTTTGAATACCAATTGGGGCCTACAAGTATGCGAAGGTTTTTAGACTTCACTTTTAATGTTAACAAATACTTTTAAGCTTAAAGCAACTGTTAAATTTGTTGCTTTGACCTATAAACATTTGCTTTTATTAATTTTATACACTTTGATTATGAAGTTGCTCCAAATTATGTAACAGAGAAGAGGCGTGCAGACCCCAAAAGATAATATATTCTTGATCAGTTAAGACAAAAACTGAGTCGATATAGCCATTTCCGTCTGTCCGTCTGTCCGTCTGTCCGTCCGTCTGTATGAATGCGTGTTTCTCAGCAACCATAAGAGCTAGAGCAACCAAATTCGGTATGTAGGTGCTCCTATATCCAGGAGACTACGTTTTTATTTTATTTTTTTTATTTCCTCCCCCTTCCCCCGCTGTTCAAAAAAAAACCATATATAAGGCAGTACAAAAATCTTTAAAAATCTGAAATAAATCACAAAATTGCCTAGTCATGTTTCGACCGATTGTAAAAGAACGATCGAGTAAATAACTTACTTACATTTCAATTTTCAATATAGACAGCGGGGTGCACGTGCTGACGCGCCATACAAACGTCGCTGCTGACGCTACAGCGAAAACGAGCTGAGACGCGTTAGCTGTTTTGTGTGTATGTGTTTGTGAGTGCATGCATGTGTTTGCTGCCATGCCCTAGTCAAAGTGTATTTAAAAGTTGGTGGCGCCCAACTTTAATTTGTCCACTTGTTTTTTATTAAATATATTAGGTGTAGGATAAACCGTATGCTTAAAATAAAAATCAATCAAATAGTAAAGCAACTGTGAGAACAGTGAGTTAACTGTGAGTTAACTTGGCTCCAACTTCTTCCATTCTGATTTTGCTGTGGGGCTTGTACATAAGTCTACGCAAACAATGGACACTATTTTTGGTCTTGGACACTTGCATGCACAATTGTGCACAAAAGCGTGAAGAGTATCATGTTGAATGGACAATAAACTTTTGTTTTGTGTTGTTCTAAAGTCGGGCAACTTCTTCTCGGATATGTAGCTACTGACAAAAAAAAACTAAACAGAATAAAAAAACACAGAAAAGAGCAGACGGTTTTCGGAAATATTAAATCTGCGGACTGACAAAAGAAGTGGCAAGACATTTTCAGTTTTTTTTTGCGCATTGTAAAGCCGGTCAAGGTTAGTTTGAGAGGGAAAATGAAAATTAATGTCAGACAAATAAAGTTGAAGCAGAAGATCACTTTGTCAGCGGATGTATGTCAAAATAATAAACTAGCTGGAGGCGTTGAGAATTCGTATTCAAATGATGGGAGACTTGCTTAAACACTAAAATTGATTTACGCATCCGATGCAATCAAACGAAGCTAATTGAATTAAAATGAACCTTGGGCTACCAATGCTACGCAGAGTTCAAACTTGATTTCTCAATCAAAGCCAAGCAATCAAAGCCAAGCAATCAAAGCAAACAATTGCCAACTAAAATGGCATTGCATGTGTGTGTGTGTAACATACTTTCTGTAGAGGCACAGGAAGCCGAAATATGACTGGCATTTTGGGAAACTTTTTGCAGGGCTAGACAATTAAATGTTTTTGAAATACGAGTAACAACAAACAAACAAATGACAGTAGAAATTCACACAAATGAAAGTGAAAATGGCAAAAGGTGAATAATTAGCCAACAATAATACCCAAATAGGGAAAAAATTTGAAATTACAACAGAAAAAAAACAACAAAAGCGACAGAAGCAGAAACATTCGCCATACAATTCAGTTAGTTAGACTGCCAGCAACAAATTGTGATTTTATTTTTATATTTGTATCTGTATCTAAAGCAGCCAAGCTATGCCAATGACAATGGCTCGAGCTGCAGCTGCTCTGTAGCTGAGGTTGAGGGCAACAAACTTGGCACACACACACTTAGACAAACACGCTTGTTTGTACAATGTTACATTTATTTTCTTCGGAGCATCTTCAGCGCTATGATTTTTTAATGCGGCATTAAAAATGCGGCAAGTGAAAATGTTGTTACCTTTTTACCTTGTCCATGCCCAATGCCCGTGCCAACACTTTCTTTCTCACAGCAAGACGAAGCGCAGCCCAACCAAACCAGGCACGCTACCCAAACCCAGCTCGTATCTGTGAGATACATTTGACGTTTGATTGTCAAAATAGCTAACCGAGTCGCGAAAGTGTGGGAGCATCTGGAAGATCTGGACAAATGTCAGCGTCAGCTGTTGCCCAGCTGCTGATATTATAGAGAGCATAGAGTGAGACATTAGACAGACAGTTGTAATTCGCTCGCTCAGCTTATAAAGTCGTTAAAGCCACATGCGAGCGGTAGCAATACAATGACCCCACCAGAGCTGGCGGAGGGCAAATGTAAATGCGGAAACCTTGTTAACACCCAACGTACACTATCTATAGCTACAAATCGGGTGGCACATGCGATGATAATGATAATGATACAGAGACTTTTCAATGGGTTGGGCACAGCAGCAACTAATGCAGAAAATGTTGCGTTTCATAACATAATGCCAAAATAAACAACATCCACAATAACAAAAACAAAGTTTACGGGCATGTGTAACACAAGATTATTGCTTTTCTTATGGCGTTTTATATAAGCAGAGCCAAAACGAAATAAAAACACAACAACAACAAGAGCCAACAAATGCAATTAGCTGCATAAACAGACAATCCACCAAACTCAAAGGCAATTTTAGCGCTAACGCTAACGCACATCACATCAAAGTCTCTCTGGTCTTTGACCTCTTTAACAATTTCCTGTTTGCCGCAACACACACACACACACATATACAGCTTGTAAATTATATTAATGAAAACTTAATTAGACCAACCCATGTGGTATCATCTTCAAACTTTTCGCATACAAGTGGGTTCTGTTTTAAAACAGGTTGTGTTGTTTTTGGGAATTTTTATAGTATTGGTTTAGCGCTCCAGCTGTCACTTCAAATCCAAGCGCACCAAGTGGATTTCCTCTAGAAGAGATTTGCTGTTCCCAGCGTTAGGCAAATGACTCGACACAACAGCAATAAACAATTTATGTCAAAGTGTTTTGAAACACTGTAAGCATTATTTATTTTGTAATTTCGACAATAAATAAAAGCTTAAACTATTTCTTAAACATGAGCGCTGCCAAAAAAGTTATTAATGAACCCACACGCGAACTCAACTCACATCGAGTTCTAATGATAATGAACAATCTCTTGTCATATACCGAAAGTAATTTCCTGTCCGATTGTCGGCATTAAAAACGAAAGTTCCTAAGTCACCGCAGCTTGTGCTCTGGTCGACTACCAAACTGCAATAATCTCATTAGTTGGCCAACTTGAAGTGACACACAACGTTTCCATTATTTTGTATATTTGTTGGAACTGCAGCCTAAAGGCTTGGGCCCCAACTAATAGGTTTTTTCACGTCTCTTCTCTTCCCCTCTCTTTTTTTTTTTTTGACCAGTTTTTCCACTTGCTGAACATTGTTTTTTATACGCACGCAAATATTACATTAAACTAATCTTCGCCTTACTTTTGCTTTTGGCTGCCTAATGGGTGTAAGCATAGTTATTTATAGTATGTCATTACTATTCCGAAAATTAAACATTTTAATGCGAAAAGTGCCTCAACCGTAATGTTTTTAATAACTAGCTGCATTAGGCTGTGTCTGCTTAGAAACATACTCCAAACCTTTCAAAAGAAACGATGAAAGCTATTGTGCAATCGCTCCTGAGTTTTCCGCATTACGTGGGCGCTTTTCAGAGACGCGCTCGTACTTATGACAACCTATCGGTCATTGATGCCTCGTAACTTTCTAATTGCATTAGGGTTTGCTTCTAATTTGTGAGGGACGCAACCGCCACCGCAGCCGCAGCCCGCAGCCGCTGCTATTCTTCATGCTTAGAAAAGAATCTTGGCCTAAAGCTGCCCAATAAAAAGGCAAAGGCAACTGAAACCACCGTTAAATCAACATGAGCTGTTATAAATCATTAGAAGCAGGTTACGCTTAACAATTTATCTTTGCTCCACATGAAATGTATCTAGAAGTTGTATCTTAAAACCCACGTTAGCTCTGTTCTCGCTGCTCATGCTCAGACCACAAAACGTGATCATATGCCTAGTATTACTGGAAGGGCACAGAAGGAAGTGCGCAAAACGATCTGATAAGTGTCAAGATTGTATAACCTTCAAGTGCTTCGTCCCAGGCCACAGTCAGAGCTCATACACACACACACACACACACACACACACATAATTAAATTCACAAAGCCTACGAGCTGGTGATGAGCAGCAATAGAAATATGAATGATACCAGTAAAGTGACTGAGGAAATTATTAGCACATATAGAAAATAAGATCTCTTGCTATGCTTAATAAAGAAGATTTCAGAGTTACTGCTGAAAGAATAATAGTATTTTGGGATTAATAAACTTAAAAAAAAACAATCTCTATGAAAATAGAAAACATAAAAAGACATTACAAATATACATAAATATAATATATATTATATATAAATATCCATCCAGTAACAGTGACGTGAATAGCGGAATATAACAATTGAATACTTAGACCTCAGATCTGACGGGCTAAGCTTTGCCTTGTAGCTGCTGCTGCTGCTGCTGCTGCTGCTGAGGCGGGTGCTGCTGCAGTTGTTGTTACTGCTGGTCGCTGTCTGCTGTCTGTTACAGTTGTGCCATTGTTTTGGTCACACAGCTGAGAAAAATAGAAACAACAACTCACGCCAGCTGAAATTACCCAAGCCCAAGCCAAAGACCTGCAAGGTGGCTTGCCATGGTAAAGTATCGGTATGGTATGGCTAAGGGGGCCGGGGCCCCACAGACCCTCTAGTGCGCGCACTGTGAAAATCAGGAAAAACAGAAGACCGCGCGTAGACAATGACTTGCCAGCAGCAGCAGCAACAGCAGCAACAGCAACAGCAACAGCAGCAGCGGCAGCGGCAGCCGCAGCGTTAGCTATGGGCCATGTTGGCTTTGAACTACCGACGAGCAGTTGGCAAGCCTCAGTCGAGCTTGATGTTTGAGCGCGAGCGGTACAAACTTGTTAAGCGCGCGGTAAAGTTTAAACTGAAATTGGAATTGAATACGAAGCTCGGATCGGCAGAAGCTCGGATTTTGGATACGTAGTACTTGACACGCAACGCTGCGCACGGCGCCAGAGCAATGAGAATTTATAATTTGCATAATTGTTGTTATTATTTTGTGTATTAAATTGTGTATGTCAAGAGTCGTCAAGCAAATTTGTGTGCAAAGTGAAATGAAAGCAAACCAAAGCCAAAATACAGCTAAAGCAAAGCAAATTCAAAGTTTCTAAATAGCATTCAGATTTGGATTGAAAACAGAGCATGTATTGCAGCAAAGACTGCGCTTGCGGTTTGTGCCGTGAGCTGCGCTCCTATAAGCAAAACGCCAAGAAGGGGCCGGTAGTGGGCGCAGCGCAGCTGCCGCAGCAGCTGCCTGGTAAGGCAAAGTTAAAGAAGCTGGGCGCTAAGGCCACACCTCCTAGCTCCCTGCTGGGTCGCATGCTCAATGAGAATTTCATATTACGCAGGCGCGGCATTTCGCTGAAGAACTTTCAGCCGCAGTCGCTGCGCAACAGCGAAATGTGTCAGGCGCAGTTGCAGCCGCGCGATATACCACGCCCACCGCAAACGCCCTCGCCAACACCCATCGAGGAGCCACAGTGGGCGGCCACACAGCCGCGTCGCGATCGCGAACGGGATCGTGCTGCAAATAGGAATGGGAATAAGAAACTGGGTGATCAAGAGGTCAAACCAAATCACAAGGTGGTCATCTATTTTGGGGACTCCATGAATCGCACCGAGCAGCAGCCCGCAGCAGGAGTGGGAGTAGGAGTGGAAGTGGGAGTTGCAGTTGCTGGCAACCTCTTGCACAGCCAGTTGCTGCAAGAGATGTCCCAGAAACTGCAGGTAGACAAGCCGCTGCTGGAAGCGGAGGTGGAAGCAATCGAGTTCCAGTCCACACCAGACCAAACGACTGGTGCTGAAACTGCCGTCGCTGAACCAGATGATGAACTGCCGCCCTACATTGAGAGCGTGCAGAATGGTGTAATTAATATCAAAATTGAAGGCAATTATAGACGCGCCAGCGCTTTGGTGCAAACGGTGGCGAAGCCAACCTTAGCCGTTGTTGGCCAAACGAAATACGATGCTATTGGTGCAGCTAATAATAATGATAAAGATGAAGATGATGACGACGACGACGATGACGATGACGATGACAGCGACCCTGGCCATAATGCAGAGACAGCCAGCCAGACAGACAGTTGCGATTGGGGCTACGTTCAGGAGTGGCGACGTGCCGCCAGACGGTAGTGAAAATGTTCCAAATGAATTGCCTTTTATTTCTATTTATTTTGTAATGCATTCTTTTCCACCTTATTTTCTCGCTCTTTTCTCCTCTCTCTACTATTCTTCTTGTCAGTGGAGCTTGTATTCTAGATTTTGTAGCATTGTGAAAGTCTAGGAGGAGGGCTCGATCGGCGTGTGGCAAGTGAAAAGCGTTTGCTGGCAAGCATTTAACATTTGTGCAAAGGGCTATGAATTAGTGAATACTCAACACTTTCTTAAATGGGAGATAGATAGTACTATTAGATACTTATTTCACGAGATTGCTTGAATACTGTTTATTAAGAAATAGTAGTGAGGTTTGGGCATTTGTTACAAGTATTAATTAAAATTAAAATTCAATAACTCCCAGATGGTTTATATGAGTATGACCAGCCTCGGATATATTTACGTTTGATCTAAAATTATGATTGCTTCTCAAATTGATTAGTTTCGTATTCTTTTGGAATAAAAACAATTTGACGTGGTTTTCGAATTGCAGTACGACCTAATCACATTAATAATAACAGAAAGTATGTAATTATTTTTTAAAGTATTTTAGCTATAAAAATAATATTAAATTTTATGAAAATTAATACATACATATATGTACTACGCCTTATTAATCAAGTTCATATTTTGCGATTTCTTACCTTTTTGTGTTATTCAAAACAAAATTTACAAAAATATATATTGACAATGTTTTAGAATTAGTATTTCAATTAAATGTATTGTGTATGGTAATAAGGGAAGAATTAATGTAGGACTTTTGCTGTATGGAATGGGATGGGACTATTGTTGCATTTATTCATCTCATAATTTTACAAATACAAAAGATTTTGCTATATACATATCTCGTTTGCGCGTATCTTAGATATTTTATTTTTTGAATTTCAAAGCATTTATCTAAAACAGGCAGCATTAAAACAGGTTAATTCTTAGATCTTTTGTATGTATTTGCAATTCTATGTCAACAAAACACAATGTTTTTTTTTGTAGTTTTAGCACAGAAATACGTACATTCATACTGAGTAGAGTATATACTAATACATATTAAGATTTATAGATGTTAAGCACGAATTCATAGAATTCATTCATCACATAGCCGGCATGCAAATTTGAAGTCGTAAGTGGGCATTTTCAATTTACAGCCAATCAAAATCAGAGTTGTGAGAAGCGACTGAATGAATGACAAAGAACAACAAAGAGTAACCTACATCTATAGACAATAGCAAACGTTAAATATTTTCTAGTGCACAGAAGTTGGCATGCTCTTAAAAGTTACTAAAAGCGCATAAAATGTGTTTTGTTTTAGGGCTTATGCTTATTGTTGAAAACGAGCTGGGAACTGTTTCGAAGCCTAACTTAGGCGGTTGAGTTTCTTGAATATTAAAATTATAAAATTATGATAGCTGCGGCTTTAGAATATCTATCGCTAGATCTTTGCTTACACTTGTCTTTAAGACTGGCAGGTGTGTACTTGTGACGTCATGCAAGCATTGATCTAACGGTGATTCAGAGTCTCATGCTAATTGGATTCGTTGCTCATTTGCATTCGAATGCTTAATATGTGCGATAACATTTATTATAAAATCAAATCAATTTTCTCTTTTGACAGGCCGCCCAACTTTGCCGGCCAGCAGCAGCAGCCACCGACCCAGACAACAGGCTTGCCACCAGTAGCGCTGCAAGCGCAGTTGCAAACAGCAGCAGCATCTACATCCCAGCAACAGCTGCCGTTGAATGGACTGCAAGTTGGAGGTGGAGTCGCCGTGGCAACGCCAGCGCCTAGAATACTCAAGGAACTGGCGCAGCAGCCTAACAAGGCCACTCCTATGCCGCTGCTAAGCAGTCCTCTGCCCCAGCAACAGCAGGCGCAGCCACAACAATTGACTTCGCCTACGGGTAAAGGCAACTTGGCGCAGCGTTCGGTTGCTGGCCCCGCGCGTCTAACAGTGCAGAGCACGCCCGTTAAATCGCAGCCAGCGCAGCTGAGTGGCAGTCTGCAAAGCTCGCCCAATCGACCCACTTTGGGCATACCGACAGCGGTGACGCCAGGGTAGCCAAGGCCACGCCCCGTGCCCATCAGCATGAGCAGTTTCGCGCTCATCAGCGTGTGCAGGAGTGCCACAGCTCATCGGATGAGAATCGCAGCTCGGGCCATGCCAGCATGTCGGATACGGGTGGACATAGTTCGTCTCCGGCAGGCGGCATGACACTTGGCCCATTGCCTGAGGATCGATTGGCGGCGGGCGTAACGAATCGGAGCACTCGTTCGAGAAGGCATCGCGGCATTTTGCCTGCCGGCAAAGCGCCCTGGAGCGGGAGCGGACTGGAGGATATCAAGCTGGCCATACAGCAATTAACCATGCGCTCCCAGACCAGCAGCAGCACCTACAGCAGCTTAAGTGCTGGCTCGGAGAGCTCAGAGCCGGCCAGGAGACTGGGCCGCTACTCTTCGCTGGAAACGGTCATCACCAGCACCAGCGCGGATGAGTTTGTGTGGGTGGACTCGCATAATCGGCTGGTGGAGCTGCAGCATCCGCCATGGAGCCAGCAGTGTATCATGCGTGTGTTGCGTCATGGCCGTTGCAAGCAACAGGCGCAGAATGTGTCCATTGAGGTAATCTCCCGGCTGGGCTATCTGCTGCAACGAGCGCTGGTCAGGATCGCTCGAGAGATTCAGCGCTTCTCAGCGGGATTGGGGCTCTGCTCCAAGCAGGAGGTCACAGGCGCATTCAAGGTGGTGCTATGCTCCGCACTGGCGGACTCCTGCTCAAAGGCGTGCCTGCGTGCGGCCGCCATGTTTGCGGTGCCTGGAGAGAGTGCGCTCAAGCAGAGCAAGTCCTCTCGCGCGGCCCTGCAGCTGTCTGTGGGCAGCTTCTTCAGATGGATGTCGGATGCACGTCTCGGTAAGTTCATACACGAGTATGCCGCAGTCTATCTGTGTGCCGGCATTGAGAATCTGCTGGAGGAGATTATGCTGCAGTGCGGTAGCATCGGCAGCGTCAGCAGCTCTGCGGCTCTGGACCAAAGCATTGCCAGCTCTGGCGACTTCTGGGGACTGCTGCAGCCATTCGCGCACTTGAATGCCGGACGCATTGCATCCGGCTCCTTGGCCTTGCCACGCTGGACAAGTCCCTTCTCGCTGGCCACCTGCGTCGGCAGCATACGTGAGCTCAAGGAGAAAGCCCAGCGCACGCAGCAAGAGTTCCAGCATACCGCCACCCTCTCCAATGCGGCACTAAGCGCGCTCTTCTACTTCATGCGCTGCTCCCAGCTGGAGCACACTGAACTGGCGGCCCAGAACTCCACCGCGGGACAAGCGCCCGCCAACAGCGGCTCCCAGAACGTTCAGGAGCTGTGCTATGAGCGTGCCTACGTGGTGTTGCCTCCGCTGGCTGAATGGTTACGTGTGGCATCTGCCCACGCTGAGCATCGGAATGGTCTGATGATTGACAAGGATGATATTTTGCAGGTATGCTTAAAAATAATCAAAATCACTCTTGCAGTTTCAAAGTAAATTTAAATTAAAAGGAAATGGATTGATTTTATTGAAATCTCAACAAAAATGTTTATGTTTTTCAACCAATAATTTCAAAATACATTTTTTAATAATAAGATAGTAACATTGGTCGTTATTGTTACATACTCGAATAGAAATCGTTATATGTGTTCAATTTTAAAATAATTAAGCAGGCAGCTTAGTTGGCTAAAATTATAGAAATACGCATTAGGAATTTTTAGTGTATTAATGACAATAAAAAAAAGTTAGCAGAGCAAGCGTTGCAAGAAAATTAATAACAAGATTTATACATAATGGTTGGTTTGTGGTTGTATTTTAAAATTAAGGTTATACGCCAAAAATTATTGCAAGTAGGGATGCGTCTCACCTTTTGACCAGTAGTGGAGTAGAAAGTAAGACTTTGAAGTCTAAAAAAAAATAATTGAAAGACTAATGAAAGTTAATTTGTAAAAATTTGAGTTACGAATTAATGCTATAAATAATTACTGTATAATTATAATTAATATAGAATTTCAAAGTAAAAAGTCGAATAAATTTAACTTTGTTTTTCTTCGATTATAAATTAAATTACAAGAACGATTTTATGATTTCGAAGTATGTGAATATATATTTGCTTGGTTGTTTCCAAAAATGTTTATTCAAAACATTGTTTACACATGCATACTTCGACTATTAATTAACTAGCACTTAATTTGACTTTTATTTATTTATATTGCTAGACTATATTTATAGATCTTTGCGCTTGCCTTGGCTTTCAGCATATTCCAATAATCTTCCCTTCTTTTTTCTCTTTTTGCAGGCTGCGCGTTTGTTGCTGCCTGGAGTCGACTGCCCAATACGCCCGGTGGCCCACGATGAAGAGCTGCCCACAAAGAAGATGCACTTCAACAACAACAACAACAATAATAATAATAATTGTAGTACCAACAACAATAGCAGCAACAGCTCCGTTAGCAGCGCCACGGGTACGGCCAGCAGCTGTAGCTCTCCGGCGGTGAATAGCTTCATTGGCGAAGATACCTCTGAGCTGGGCAGACGTGCAATGCTCGGCGTAGCCTTCAAGCTGCTGCTCACGGGACGAGCGGAGCTGCTGGCGCAGGCAGCACAGCTGCTGCCGCCGACAACGCGCTATGATACGCAGAACAGCGGAGGATTGACAGCACTGATGATAGCCAGCATCAGGAACGATGAGGTGGCTCTACACGCACTGCTTGACGCAGGCTGTGATCCGAACGTTGAGGTGCCGGCGACGGGCATTGCCGGCTTTCCGGCCATACAGCCGGATACGCAGCATTGGACGGCGCTCTGCTTTGCCGCCAGTAGAGCCAACTATGTGGCATTGCGTATTCTGCTTGAGCGCGGCGGCAAGGTGGAGGGTGGAGCTCGCAGTAGTGAGGAGAAATGCACTATGACGCCGCTGCAGTTGGCCGCGGGCACAGGCAATCTGGAGATGGTGGCTCTGCTGCTGGCGCATGGCGCTAACGCTTTTCTCTCCACGCAGCAAAAGGATTCGGTGTGCTTTGCAGGATCTGCACAGAAGGGTTGCTACTGCGCCATCTCGGTGGCTGCAGCTCACGGACATCGCTCTTGCCTGCGCAAGCTGCTGACGCATCCAGTAACGCCTAACACACGGGATGTGCTCTCGCTGGAGGAGATGCTGGCCGAAGGCGATGTAGGCGTGAATGCTCGAAGTGCTGTCACTAGCAAGGCAGGCGAGGATCTGCTGCCGCTGCTCAACAAGACGCAGATCAAGCGTCTTCAAGAAGCCATGTACCACAGCGCTGAGAACAATCATCTGGGTAAGACTCCCTCTCTCTTCTCTCTTTCCCACACATAAAAACTAAGAGTGGTTTTTCGCAGATATAACCATTGAGCTGCGCAAGCTGGGCGTGCCTTGGACTCTGCACTGCTGGATGCATGCTCTCTCAGCTGCTCACGAGCTGCGCCTGGATGCGGTCATAGATCAGCTGCTGCAGGACTTCCTGCAGGTCTGTCCTGAGGACTACAGCGTTCAGTTTGTAAGCGAGTGCTTGCCATTGCTTTTTAACATCTTCCGCAATAAGAACGAGGGCACCACATTGCTGTTGGCAGACATATTTGCCACCTGCTTTGGATGGGAGGCACTGCAGCCACTAAAGGAGCCTCAGATGCAACCGGTTCAAGGCTCCCGCATCGATCCAAAGTTTGTCAACAATCCTGAGCTCAGTGATGTTACATTTCGGTAAGAAATAATTACATTTATGAAAATAGAAAATCTTTTTATTTATTTTGAAATAGATTGGGAATGTAAAAAGTTTTATAATTCAAATTTATTAAGTTAAACATTTAACAACATTTAAAAGAGTTAATTTCGCTGCAAATATAATTTTTTTTATTTCAAGAAGCTTAATTTAATAACAATAGAATTTTTGGTTTATTTTCAAAATGTTTTGTATATTTTACACGCCAGGAAAGAAAGGCATAGATGTATATGTATAGGGAATTCTTATCTTGGCAAGATTTTGTTCGAGGCTGTTACCAACATTACCAACTGATCCACAATATTTTGGCTTTATCAGTTAAATAGCTTCAGCTTAACCTCTGATACTGATTGAAGAACCAACTGCGTTGCTATATGGGTATGCGTTTAAAATCAAGTTCGTTGCCGCGAAGCGTCAAGTAAACATTTTTTAAAAATGTGTATATACATGATTCATTGCACCTCCGATTGCCGAATTAAGGTATTGGAATTAAAAATTTGGCAAGGCATTAATTGCATTATTATATTTTATCTCTAGCAGTATTTATCAGGGGTGCCACACAAATAACTAGTGAAATTGAGGTCCGCTGTTTCAATACTTTAATTGGAATGTTTGAACAACGGAAATCAGTTTCACTAATTATTTATATGGCACCCCTGTTCATTTATTTTTCATCTTGAAGATCTTGAAGCCTCAAATTCTTTTAATTTCATTTTTATTATAATTTTTATTTAAATTATAAATTTTGTAAAAATATTTTTACAGTTTCAACATATGGAATGCAAAATCAAATAATTTCGATACAATTTACGCCATTTGGCTTTTAAAATATTGTTTGTCTGCCTTTGCAAAATACTACTTTTAAATTGACTTTATTTTTATTCCAAATGTTTTAAGTTGAAATTATAGTTTATGCACGTATTTACAAAAAAAAAAGGTATATTTAAATTCATTGTATTATAGTCCATGGTCTCAGCCATCTCGTGTATTTCGTTTTGACAAAAGATCATGGGACACTCTGTTTAAGTGTATATTTATGAATATATAATTTTTTTTGACATCTTTCAACCGAAAATTAAACAAGTAAATAAAGAACTGTTTTAGTTAGCTTTGATGAAAAAATTATCCTCAATATGGCAACATTAACTCTCTGATGTTTCATCACAATCGGCTTGATAAACACACAAAGCATTTTTATATAAATAGTTAAGTCTAATTCTAAAAATAATCCATTCATAGCGTAGCAACGTTTTAGTTTAGTCACAGTGATTTAAGAGTTTATTTATTTTTATTTCAGTGTGGAAGGAAAGATTTTCTATGGCCATAAGATAGTATTGGTCACGGCATCGTCGCGTTTTCAGAGCATGCTTAGCTCCAAGCTAAGTGAGGCCAGTGGCGCCAGCGGCAGCACGCCCACAGTGCAGATCAACGATATACGTTATCACATCTTCCAGCTAGTAATGCAGTTTCTCTACAGCGGCGGCTGCAATGCCCTTGACGTTTCTCATGCCGATGTGCTGGAGCTCATGGCGGCCGCCAGCTTCTTTCAGCTGGATGCCTTGCTGCGCTACACGGAGGCACGCTGCTCCGAAATGGTGGACATTGACAATGTGGTGGCCATGTATATACATGCCAAGGTAAGCGACATCGCAGCCTAATAACTCGACTGCTAACTAACTCTCTCTCTCTCTGTCTCTTTCTGCTCTTTGCGCCGTAGGTGTACAACGCCAACAATCTGCTGGAGTACTGCCAATGCTTTCTGCTGCAGAACATGGTGGCACTGTTGACCTACGACGATTCTGTGAAGCGTCTGCTATTCGCCAAGAAGATACCAAATCACGATGTGCTGGCTGGTCTGCTGCACACGCTCCAACAGCGACTCAAGGCGCGCAAACCGAGCTCTGTTGCGGGAAACTTGGTCAACTCGTTTCGCTCATCCACGAACCTCACGCCGGTGAAGAAAAAGTGAGGCGGACCCCAGTGGACCCATCTGATGCTTCCATTAATTTATTGCATTGTTTTAAACAAATCTCTAGCTGTAACTGTATGTGTATTATAATGCCCTAAGTAAGCCCATGGTAGTTGTACTTGTAGTTATATTCCTAATCATATTTGTATGTATGCTCAACTTGTTCAGCGCACTGTTTATTTAAAAATTACTATTAACGAACGTATCCTGTAGTTAGTTAAATTTGTTTCTGCATTAAACGAAAGACAAAGGAGAGCAAGCAGAGTTTTCTCTAAGGCAAAACTGTTTTGTTTATTATGCTTAGAACTTGGATGGCTTCTCATGGCTGGTGTGGGGCGCTGGATCGACTTGCTCGCTGGCCAGCTTGGCAGCAAGCGAGATCGATGGCAGTATGTTACCGCCCTCTGGCACAAAGCCGTGATTGTCGGCCTTGTAGTGCACCAGCACTTCCTTACCATCAGCATCCAAATACGAATACGATCCGGTTATCTCGAGATATTCATCCTTGGTGCCGGGATTGCGCAGCTCGGCGCTCTCCTCACGATGTGTGCCGTCCTCAGCGCTGTAGGAGAAGTGATAGGAGCCATCCTTATTTTTCTCCTGAGCCGACTCCAAAATTGCCACAGGGGGATGCGTCGGGCTTGTATGCAATGCAGCAGCAGCTGCCAGCTCAAGGCACAGGCACAAGGCGCATAGGCTAAACAGCTATGGCAAGTGGAAGTTCAAGGATAAGCAAACAAACACGGACTCGTTCTCTTTACTTACAAGCTTAAGCATGGTTACAACTGGTTGCTCGACGGCTCTAAGCGATTTGGCTTAAATGATGCTCTACGCTCGCCTTATATAGGCCAAACCAGCGTAGGCGCTGTGGTCATCTGCTCCTGACCGGTTTGCTTACTTATGACACACATGAAAGTCGCAAAATTTAACTGAAACTCGTTCTAAGAATTAATTTAGGATCAATTAAATGTGCTTCGAACGATCCAAACAACTCATAAGTACCTACATAAGTATGTACTAAGTGCGTTTGTGTGTGTGTGTTTGTCTGTGTTTTTGGCATTCTTTGCATTTGTTTATTTAACGCTTTACGGCTCGGTTTGCTTGCCATTATTATTCAGCATGATTTTAATGCGGTCCATCGGCATTTCAGCATGCACTGAATGCTGCATATCTTTGTTTTAGAGCAAATGCTGGAAATGCAGGCGAAAATGTATCTTGGGAGTCCAGTGGCGTAAATTGATTTCAAACGAACCGATTCAATACTTCTCGAATAAAGATTTTTCAATTGCACACGTTAACTATGTATAAACAAATCGCAGCCCCCTGCCCCCTCCCATTCATATACGTATGAGAGGCTGCCTCCCCTTGTGGCGCGTGTTTGTTATTTTTGGCTCTTGAGGGAGCACTCATTCTCCAGTTGCCCCACATGCCTCACAGAAATTTGAGTAAGTGTGCATGTGTCGAGTGTTAGGGACCATGTTTAGTGTGCTGGGGTTGGGGTTGGGGTTGCTGGTCAGCAACAAAGCAGCAAATCGAAATCGAAATACTTAAAGGTGCCACATGCGCTATATTATACGCTATGCGTTATTCGTTGCGGTTTCTTGGCTTTTGTTTATGCAACAATAAATTAAAGATTTGATTTCATTTCATTAGAAACGCTGCAGAAATAGCAGTGTGTACCTAAAATTTCAAAGGGGTGGCAAGTACATACATACTACATAGTATAAGCAGCGTTTGGTCAGCCAGCAACTGGAATTCTTATATACATACATTCACCATATGTTTTTTCACAGTGACTAACGCTACGTATTTTGTTTATTTAATTTGTAAATCTACATTTATTGCTGCTCCCTTACATTATTAATTTTTGTGTATCTTAACAGCCGTTTATCTTACATTTGAAAATAAAAAATTTATGGTTAACACTTTATATATACTTAAACATAAAGCTTTCAAATATTTATGTAAACATAATTAGATAGAAATCATTATCTGCTTTAAGGTTTAATTAATGTGGCGCAAAAGTGACTGCATGCAATAATGTCTACTCACCCCAGATTGATTAATAAATAATATCTTGGCATGTTGATTAAATTCATAGTAAATACGCCTTTTTCCCTTTCCTGTCGTTGTTGAAATGAAACGCCAGTAAGCGGAAAAAGACAAATCGACTAGAACTTTGAACTGAAATTGACATAACTTTATTGGGCACAGTACTCAGCTGAAGATTCAATTAGTTTTTGGCTTATATATACCACATATTTTTGAATTGATTTGAATTGAATTGAATTTGGCAAGCGATTGATTTATGAACGGGCGTCTGGAAAACTGTGCCAAGAGGCTGCTGCTGCTGCTGCTGACTTGGCACATAGATACAATTTAAAAATAGTTTTTCTCTTGTTTTTTATAGCTCTGTGCTGGTTTGATTTTCCTCTATTTTCCTTATTTTCTATATGTACGTATGTTGTGTGTGTGTTTCTTTCTTTTATGGATTTTTCCCACATACGCAACGTAGCAACTGCCAAAAATGCCAGCACAGCTGTCTCCTCAGTGGCATAGATAGTATCCATTTAGACGAGGAAGTTGTAAACTGTACGCACTGCCTCCATTAAATTGTGATTTGTTTCATTACAGGCAGCAGTCAAGAAGCTAAGAACCCAAGAAGCCAGGAGGCCATGAAATATTTAAAAATGTATGCGGGGGTAAACAAAAATGACGACATGCAAAATTAAATGAAAAGAGCCAAGCAAGACACACAACATGAGATTATCAAGAGAATCTACTTATAATAGATGCAAATACGTATGAGTCGTATATACGCTGGCGTAGCGTAGGGGTAGCGATAGATAAATAAAGATGAAAAATGAAGGAAATTATGAAAACAGGCGGTCAGCAAAGCAGATACGCGTGTATTACGAATGTTTTTTGGATATTTCAAAGTTTCTAAACGCAAAATATTTTTAGCCAATTGTATACTAAAAATGGTATATACTTACACTTACATATACATAATATATATATATATATATATGTGTATGCATATATTGATATGTATATATATTTGTGTGTGTGTGTGTGTTTAAGCTAACTACGGGAATAAGGCTCTGTTGGGATGCAAGGATACGCTTGTCCTTTTTAGCACTTCAATTTCACACACTGTCAAATTTTCCGTTCTTTTTTGTTTAATTACTGAATGCTTAAGTATGGAAATGTTTGGAATACTTTTGGCCAACGAGCTGTTCACAACACTGATCCGTACACGCTGACGCATCGCGGCACACTGCACCTATGCTCCAAAATTTCGAAACGGCCAAATTGTTGAAAAATTCTATTCAGTAGGAAAAACCAAAAACACACAAAAAACAAAAATAATACTGAACTGAACTGTAGGCCCTGAGATGGAGCATATGTCTAGTGTATGTGGGAGCAAGTGAGATGCCAGAACTGAAAAAAACGAGCGATGTGAGGAGCGAACGCCGAACTCAAGTGCACGAGCCAACGAAAGATCCACGAACGAGGCTCGTCAATTCATGTTCATACTCAGCAGCTGGCCTCCCATAGTGCCCAATACCGTCTCCCAGCTCCACGCATCCCAAAATCATCTTCACCCACACCCACACTCTTGCATATTTCCGCTGCCACTGCCGCTGCTGCTTCCACTGGCACTACCACCGCCGTCGCGCCTTTATCCACCTTGTTGCATAGAAATTGTTTCTAAAAACGGACTAAATAGCTTTTTAGGGGAGAAGTCGCCCCTGTCCAGAGCCTGCTTGTTGAAGATCGACGAGCTGCAGTTGCAGTTCACTTCAAAGTTCAGCATTCCGTCGATTAGGAAGTAAACGGAAATATTCCTTCACCATGGTGTTCGGTATTCATTGCTTAAACTAAACAACTGGCTCTATCTCTAGCCACACCCAGTTCTGGCACTGTATCTGTCAGTTCCAAGCGAAAATAAACAACAACAAGCACTACATGTGCAAGAACAATAAAAATCGGGAGAGCGAGAGCAGAGCAATATAGTAAAGCGCAACGTTCGCTGGAATAGGAATATGTATGTGGTGTTTTTTTATTTTATTTTCTAACATTTGAAATGTTTATGCCCCAGGGCGTCGGCTTCCTTCTTCTTCTGGTGTTGGTGGTATTGCTGCTGCTGAGCAAGGCAACTGGAAAAAGATCCCAAATAATGAATGCTTAGATACTCGCTGTTGTCAGCTTGCATTTAACTTTCTCTCACATTGTAAACATTTCACTTGGCACGCTGCTAAATTTAACATTCTCTCTACACATAAACATCGGAAATAAACAATTGAAAAACAAGATGAACATTCTACCTGCGCTTTCAACTGCGGTTTTGCCCAAACTGAACAACAGTTTGTAAACAAACTAACAACAAAATAAAATTTAAGTTTACAAAATGAAACGACGAATCTTTAGTTCAATGACTCTTTGTTCGAAGCCAACCCAACTTCCTTCAGCTATGAATCAAGAGACTCGATCTAGTCTTATTGTTAGCTCTACTAAAAAATCTGTCATTCATATATTAAATTGAAGCTGACACAAATCACTTGGTAGCAAAATATAAAATTGAATTTGCTTATTATTTTGGTTTACCGATGGACAGAACTGAAGATGGCTCCGTGCAGAACTTGCCCGAGCATATGGAAGAGATTATTCAAAATATATGTACGCGTCTTAAAGTGATTGCTGTGGACGTGGAGCGGGTACAGAGGGCCAAAGAGCTGCTATCGAATTTGCAGCGCAGGAGGGCTTTCACCAATATGCTGGGCCTGAACTATGACGAGAATAGTTTCATCAACATTGGGGACGATTTGAAGTTGCTATCATCGAGGCATAGCGTCAGATTAATGTCCCAGTTCATCTCTAATAGCGAGGGCGATGAACAAGTGGGCGAGGAGCTCAGTGAGGATGTGTGTCAGATGGCTTTTGATGAAGAGCGCTGGGGCAACTATTTCGAAGGCTTTGAGATACTCGGCTCACCGGAAGGCGTGGAAGACAATGAGAATCGCAAGTGCATGCTGCTCACAGCAGACCCATGCGACATAGACCTAACGCAGTGCTTATGTAAGTGCCTTTGGTAAGCTTATCCAGATAACAGCTCACAGTCAATTTGTTTGGTCAAGTGAACGGTGTGCGCTGCTTTATGCTGGATCTGTTCCGTGGTCCACTGAGCGACAACCAGGCACTGATCGTGAAGCTCCGTGAAGCTGAAATTAATGTCTCCAAGCAGTACGGCTTCCCAGTGGTCTCTACCATATTTGCCAAGCTCTCGCCGCGCTATCAGTACACTGGCTATATGGATCGTGATGCCAGACGCGTTGAGGAGCTGAAGAAGGGCTCCAGCGTAATATTGACCATCGACCGGGAATACTCGCGCGCCTGCAACCCGCGAATCATTTATGTGAATGCCCGCTTCCTGCTCTATGATGTCAGACCATTCGACATCATACCTATCGGCACGGAGATACAGATAATGGTGCGCCAGGTGCATGAAGATCACATACTTGGCTGTGTGTGTCGCGCCGGCCAGCTAAGATCCTATATGCCGGTACTGTTTCCGTCGCGTTGCGGTAAGTTTCGTGTCTCCTACGAGGAGGTTGAGGACTTGACATTCGCCCGTGAAGTGGGCATTAATGTTGTAGTCTCCGATATACCCGGAACGGTGGAATATCTGAACAATCTGGAGTCTATTATGAGCACCCTGGAGTGCAGTCAGCTCCGTCTTTATACTCGCGTTGTGCTTAACGAGATACAAGGTTGCGACGGTGAGCTGAATTGGATCACTGAGCGCTACGATGGATTTCTAGTAGAGCTGGCCGAACCAGCCACAGTCCCAGATATTTTACATCTCTGTCCGAATGCCGAATGCGTCATGCAACTGGCTTATGCTGCCAAAAAGCCCATTATATTTGACGGCTCTCTAATCAACAATCAACATCTGCGTGTCGATCCCGCTCAATATTACTATACCTTCTATTATCCGGACAAGTATCTGGTCAGGTGCTGTGATGCGGGCAAAGAGTTCTACTTCAGCTTTCTGCAGAACGCCATCTTCGAGAAGATTGCACCGCAGGCGCTTTCCAAGATGCCCTACTGCGACAGTTCGCATACAGGCGCTGATGGTCTTGCTCGGGCCGTTGTCAGTGCCTCCTTTGAGATGCAGGCGGCGGCCATCGTTGTTTGTGGTGTGACCACGCGGATGGTGCAGAAGATATCCCACTTTAGGCCCCAAGCCCCAATTTTGTTTGTGAGCCAAATGTGCTCGGCCGAGGACTATGTATCCCTTTATTTCAATGTCACCATGCTCACCTTTCGAACCAATTACTTTGCCACCCACCGACTAAGCGTGTTTCGGAAGGCGGCTTTTGCTCTCGCCTTTTTGGCCTCTCGCAAAATAGCTAAGCAAGGTAGTAAAATTATTTTGGTTTATAACTTTGAGACCGGCACTACGTTTCCTGAAAAGTATATTATTTACACATTTAACAAGCTTAACTTTGTTCAGCACCTGTCTGAAACGTTGTTTCTCGCAGAGCAAGAGCAATAATCTATAACTCATCTGTAAGCGATACAAGTATTAAAATTAAATTGTGCTATAGGTTTATATTTTATTTTTTTAAATAACTTTTAGCATGAGATTATTTTGCATTTTGAAATAAAAATAAATTGGATTTCTAATATGGTAATTTTTTACAAATCAAATGCTTTTGTTATTTAGGACCAGTTCCGCTGTCACTCAAAACGCGTTTGGTTTTAAACTCTGCTTTTCTAGTCGGTGACCACTGTATGGGTTAAGTCTTATAAACTATTGACTTTTTATTGGCTCTAAAAAATAACTATTTTAATTTTATTTGAAAATACTTTTTTTCAAAAATAACTGCATTGTAGTTTCAGAAGCTAATATTTTTTGAATATCTAGCTTCTCTAAAACACAAAACTACAGAAATTTTCTGTAAATATATAAATTTTTTAAGATTATAATTCCTCTTTTGCAATTCTTATGTTTCAAAATATTCGATTCGTTTACCAATTAAAAAATTCTTTACTAACTCACTTTTTAAATGAAACCATAAAATATAAAATCACTAGGTTAAAAAGAATATGACATTATATACCCTCATTTACCAAGTGCACAATCATTTATTACACAATCAAGTTAATGAGCAATATTTATTTTAGTGGTGTTGGAAATGTTTATCTTAGATCTTACTTTTGGTACAGAGTTTTAATGATTATAAAAGTTCGAATATGCACACAATATACGCATATCGACATAAGGGTAGCTCAACGACTGTACATATCATTTTATATACAGCTCAAATCTAATTATATATACATATGTATATGCGTTTATGTTATATAAATATATGCACAAATAAGCAACAATCTATGTATGCATAGAAAGCAATAACAATAACAATAATAATTAACTTAGGCCTCTTATTTGCTTGCGTTCAAAGTGTTCGTTGCAGCACTCGCATTGTCACGTGTTCGTA
This sequence comes from Drosophila busckii, assembly GCF_011750605.1. Lineage (NCBI taxonomy): Eukaryota > Metazoa > Arthropoda > Insecta > Diptera > Drosophilidae > Drosophila > Drosophila busckii. The sequence goes on along the minus strand of NC_046606.1, from coordinate 18,978,024 downwards.
AGCTGCCTTCAGCGTTGTGTAGCAATAGCCCGCCATGCCGTTCATTTCGGCTTGGAAATTGGGTCCACCTGTCAGATCGTCCAGCAGCGCCAGCTCCGCACCCAAATGTGGCACCGCTGCGCGCAACATGCACATCATTGACAACGGTATCATATTGTCCGCATTTAGCTGAGCGGCTTTGCCTGCAAGAGATGCAATAAATTATGATCACGTATGAAAATTTAATGCGCGCTTGAGCGTCGTACGCAACTACTTACTGGCCATGGCATGCTCGTAAGCCTGCGTGAGCATCTCCATGCTGCGCTGTATCACAGTCAACATATCTTGAGGGCTGAACTTCTCCTGAAGCTGCTTCAGCATCTGTACGGCTTCATGAAAAAGCGGATCCAGCATCACTGATATAAGGCTGCTGCTAAAAAAATAAAAAACACCAAGGTAAAATTCAGGGTTAAGTAACACATTTCATTCAGTACCATTTTACAAAATTTCATTATCGGTTAGCTAAAACCACATAGCAAGACATTTAAAAATCAAAATGTTCGTATATAGCTAGCTATACGTACATAAGTTCGTGCCTTTTTTTTACTATTAATATCTTAAATGGAATTAATCTGACTACAGCTAATTGCACAGCTCAGAGTGGAACTCCCTGGAACTCAATTTGTAGAAGTTTGCATAAATACATTTAAGATCCCAATTTGCTACAACTCTCACTCAATTACGAGAACTATTTAACACCATAAGCAAATAGTTAATATAATAATAATACAATAATGCATTGGCATACATGGGTACGAATTCCCCGTTGTGGGGTGTTATGGCATAGGTGTTACCTGTCATGGCCTAGCAGCTGTGCCAGCTCGTTGTTGCTTAGCTTCTCGGCGTGATTAAGATTTTGTCGGTAGAGTTCATCCTTGCGATTGTACTTGTTGGCGTAGAGCACAAAGAGTGTGGAGTAAATTCCTTCGGATAGCACAAGCGGATAAAGCAATGTTATATGCGAAATTACTTCCTTTGTGTCATCCATAAAACAGAAATCCTCAGGAAGAGCAGGAAACATCTTGCGCACAAACCTGTAAATGCGTTTGGAAATTGACTCCCATTCGCGCATTGCCTGCTTGGCCAGAATTGGTGTCGGCTTAACCTTCCAGTAGCCGTAGGAGTAATGAAAGCAGTTTGCTATACGTTCATTAAGCGCATACAATGGGTGATAGGGGTCCTTGAACGCCTGCTCTAAGTACAAACGAATTGAGCTAACATCCTGCTCGGTAAGCGCTGAAGCCATGCCAAAGCTGGGCATCTGGTCCAGCATGCTGCTGCTGGTCGATGTTGTCGATGTAATGGAGCAATTGCTATTATTTTTAGAGATACTATTGTTATTGTTGTTATTATGGTTGCTTTGCGCTTGTGATTTGCTGCTTAGCACACTTGTTCGTGAACTGTCATTAAAGCTGCGATTCACCAGACTATCGTCCAGCTCAAAACTAACCAAGCTGCGCGAGTCTAATGTAGAATTGTGACCCATCGAGAGCAAGCTGTCGGAGCGCTTTAGGCTATTCCGCTTGCTGCACAGCGTCTCCTGGGAATGTATGCGTGGCAAAGAGCTATTGAGCAAATTCAGCGTAGATTGTTGCTTTTGTACCGACGACACCAGCGTTGACGTTTGATTGCTGCTTTTGAGCCCTGGTGTGGGTGACTTCTGTGGCAGCGGCAGACTGAGCAGAATGTTATTAAAATAGTTGCCTGGCTTGCTGGCATCCCGAGATCGTTGCTTGCTCATGTAGACAGCTATGCAGCTCCAGAGCTGCGCTGTGCTAAGCGTTGTCTTCATAGGCTTCTTAATGCTGCCTGAAAAGTTGTTGCTGTGGTTGCTACTGTGGCCGGTGCTACTGACACTGCAGCTTGCCACATCCGACTCAAAGTTGTGAAACAAGGCGCGCCACTTGCGATAATGATCCACAACCGTGCGTCCAAGTGAACTAAAATAGTGAGGCAATAGTTATTACAGTTTATAGTTGGTATGGAGCAGTTGCTTACGCACCTGGGATACTTGGAAAAGCATCGATTGAGTGCCAGTTCTCCCGCTTGTATACGCACAGTCTCCCAGCTGCCGCTTAGCTGGCCAAACACTTTGTTGCCCACCAGCTCGTAGTTGTCGTCACCCTCTTCGCTGACGCCAACAGCATTGCCAGCATCGCCGCTGGGCATGTAATACTCGCCACGTCCATTGGGGCCTTGCAGCGTCAGCTCGCCTTCGTAGTAGTAATCATTCTCAAACACAGCCACCCCGCTTCCAGTAAGATCGTCGTTGGAAAAGTTCCCCTCGAAGTAGTCACCACGATGCGTAATGCAGCTGCCTGTGCCACAGCGCTTGTTGTCCACAAACATACCCATGTACTTATCGCCGCTGACGAGATCTTCCATGACGCCATAGCCGCTACGCGTGTTAGCTACATACTCGCCGACATAGATGTAGCGATTGTTGCGCATCATGCCATGACCATTGTAAAGACCCTCGTAGAAGTTGCCCTCGTAGATCTCGCTGTCGTGGGCACCGCTGCCATGCAGCTCATAAACTCCAAATCCATGAAAGCGTCCGCCTTTAAAGTTGCCCACATACACTCCAGTCGAGGGTATAACCATCTTCCCATAGCCTGAAAGCCAATTTGCATATCAATTGATTTTCTTGTATTGAGAGTGGCGTATCCACTTACCTTCAATGACGCCATGATGCACACTACCGCAATAGACGCTGCCATCGGGATACTCCAGATAGCAGTTTCCATGCAGCACGCCTCTGCGCCAGGTGCCCCATGCTTTCACCTTGGCGAACCTGGGATGCTCATTGAACTCGTAGCCAGTGGTGCGCACATTGGGTACATTCGAGCCAAGCGGACGCCCCAAGGCGGATACAATGCTTGACTGCAGCTGATCCAGCCAGACCTTGCGCGCCTCTGACTTGCGGGTGACCAACAAGAAGCTCTTCTCGGGCGTTAGTACGCGTATGCCCAGATCGCCCTCTGGGAACAACCAGAGCGTTTGCAGCGGATACGTGTGTAAGGAGTGACTGCCCAGTTGACAGAGAAAATCTGAGAAGAGTATGAAACTATTACTGGACATGCTGATGCCAATGCCAATGCTGTTTGAACTGGAGAGCTTGAGTGGCACCAAGGCTGATGTGAGAATCACTCGCCGATAACGCTGCTTCAGGTGGTAAATGCGTGGCGTGCACTCCTTACTACTCCAGAATTCCTTGGTATTGACGGCCAGTTCTTGGCTTATGCAGCTCAAGCGCGCAAACTCCGACCAGGCCAGACGGTGCTCCTCATACTCCGACTGGGCTCTTAACCAGCAGCTCCAAAAACTGCATGAACAGCTGATAAACGCCAAACGGCTGCTGAAAAAGCCGAGTAAGATAACTTTCCTCAGCTAGCTCCGCAAGCGGATTGACGCTACTTAGCGGTGGCGAGCCAATGGTCGCTGCCGCCTCACTGAAGCCATTTACCGATAGCACATCGCAGTAGCATTTGGTGTAATCTTCAAACAGCTCGATATACTCGCGATAATAGCAGATGAACAGGAGATCCGCTGGCAGTACATAGTCTGAGCGATAGAAGCCCTCCAACGAGTGCAGCGTGGCCGCAACCAAGCAAACGATGCGCTCCCAATTGAGCAGCAGCGCCTCCAGCACGGCCAGCTCCCAGATGACCAAAGTCTGCACAGCCTGACGCTGCTTGAGCAGTAACTGCAATTGGGACTCTAAATGACTGAGATAGTAATGATATTGTCGTTGGAACTGGCGGCGATTCTGCAACGTGAACCCACCGGCACAGTACAAAAGACGAAGCTGTCGCGGCCAAGCTGCCCCCAAGTGCAAATGCAGCAGCGTCTGCTCATATGTGCTTGACTGAGATTGAGAGTGGGAGTGCAGCTGAGGGAGCGTTTGTATCTGACCAGCAGCATTTAGTAGCAATGTGCGATAATCTCCGCAGGTGGCTTCAAGTGCAGTGAGCTGTTCTGGCAACAATTGGTCTGCTATGCAAATCTCTGTGGGTGAACTAAACTCCTCGCCCAACTGCTCACGAGTATTCAGTCCCCAGTGATAGAGACGACCGTCCAGAGTGCGCACCACGCTATGCTGCTTACCCACCGCAATACTGCAGACACCCATCCCATCCAGCTTCTCCAGCCTTGCCACATGCGCGCGACGTATGTGGTCACCAGTGCCGAGCAGACCATTGTTCGAGGCGCCAAAAGTAAATAGTTGTGTATTTAAAAGCGCATATCCCTGCTGAAGCAGATGCCGCCTATTACTGCTGAAGCTACGATCCGAACAGCCGCTGTTCAGCGATTTAGTTGAGCCACGTTCAGGCTCTCGTTCTTCTGACTGAGGCTGCTGCAGCTGCAGAACTTCATCCGCCAGTTGGTGGGGAGCCACAAGCAGTACAAAGTGTTCATCCCCAGCTGCCAAATCAAGCAGTTGTTTACCTTCTTCACAAAGGCGCATATGACGAGGTTGTTCGGCATTGAACACCTCGCCGCAGCTGCCCAGCACATAGGTGGTACCACTGTCGCTCACAAAGACAACGCCCTGAGCAGAGCAGCAAACACGACGCATAGTGACGCCCTCGTCGAGCAGCTCTAGTGGATCAAAGCTGAGTGTTTGCCAGGCGGCTGCGCGATATCCACCTGTTAAAAGCTGACAATGCACACTGCCATTTGCCGTCACCACAAACAGTTGCCGTAAGGCTTGGCAGTAGTCCACGTCGATTATGTCCGACCGCAGTAGATTTAACTCCAAGGTACTGGTTGCGTGCACAAGCTCACCCCAATATAGCGACTGGTCTGTTGTCAGCAGCAGCATGCTGCTTGACTTTGACTGCTGTGTTCCTGTTGCTTTCTCTACATTTGTTCCATTTCCTACAGCTACATGACAAAGACGCATAGCAGGCATGCGGGTCAAGGGCGGTACTCCCTGCCATTTTAATCGCAAAGGTTGACCCTCGAAATAAATGGCAAATGCCTCGTCACTGTTGCTGCAATTGTAGCTGGTGGACATTGCGTTTTCTTCTTCTTCGTGTTATTTATTATTGTTGTGGTAGTAACACGCAATTGCCACTGCAATTGATACAATGGCTGTTCACATTCTCATTGCGCAACGAATTCACACTAAAGGCACACTTTATTTGCCTTATAGCTAACACCTGTAGCACTAACTAAGATTTGAGGAATGTGTTTATGTACGAGCAGAAATATTTTAGTTTGTAAATTTCTAATCAGCTATTTGTATTTGCGAGAAAGTGTGACCGTTGCTGCAGAACAGAACAAAAATACTAAAAGGTATGTTAATTACCCTCTTATCGTTAATTTTTTTTAAATATTTTAAATACACCAAAGTGATGGGACTTAACGTTAACTCTAAATGTACCACTTAAATATAATACTTCATATACATTTATGACTAACCTGTTCCCAGAATTTAAATGAACTATTTACTACCGCCAAAGAAATCGAATATTAATATGCCGTAGGTCGATAGCACAAACTTGTGTGGCGGCCTGTCAAATGTAGAAAATAACTGTATTTACAATAAACAGCTGCGAAATTTGTTGTCGCGACAAATTTTCCAATATTTTCTGCAATTTGGTAAGAATGCTGTTAAGGACTGCTGTTTTAAGCATTGTTCGGCTATTGCCTACAAAACAATAAGACGCAATTAATATGTGAGTGTTTGGTGATAATTTGCGTCTGAAATACACCGACCTTGACGAATCAATTTCAGCATAAAAGTTCCAGTATGTCAAACGTCTATTCTAGAGCTGCGGCGCTATTAGATGATTCTGGTCACTTCAGCTCCAACAGTGATTCGGAGGAAGACTCGTTTGCGTTAGTAAAGCATGAGCTGCTAAAGACGCGAAGCGAAGTGGAGCGCCTCAGTAAATCAGAGCAATGGTATAAACAGGAGCTGCAGTCCCAAAAGCATAGTCGGCTTGCAACACTAGAGCGCCTTTATGCACAGGAGCGTAAATACATGTTGGAAAGCCAACAATTGCAGCAGGAGACACAACGACTTTTGGTCAAATGTAAGGCTCTAGAAAATGACTTGCAGGCGACGGGAGCTGTGGCAATTGCATCACCAGCTATGGATACCAAAAGAGGCGAGGTTGACAATGATTTTGAAATGCAACAACACCTGGCACGGCTGAGAGATCAGCAGCAGTTAATTGCAGTGCTGCGTAAGCAGAAGAAAGAACTATTAGAGGATATGCAACGCATGACCCTAGACAACGATGAAAAGCAATTGCAACTACAGCAACAGCTGGTTGAAATTGAGCTGGAGAAAAAAAATATTACGCAGCATTCCGAGCAACTGTTAATTGAACACCGTACGCTAGCTCATAAATTAGAATTAAAAGCTTCTGCACTGATTAGTGTAACCGCGGAGCGCGAGCAATTGCGGCAAGTTATTGACGAGTTGAATCAAACACTGCAAACACAGGAGCAGCTCTTAGGACTGAAAGAGCAAGAATTTCTAGACCTCAAACACCACTATCAAGAAAAACTGAGCAGAGAATCCTCCATTGAGGCCATACACAACCACAGCCTGGCCTACCACGAAGAGATCAAGACTAAGACTAGCGAAATAGCTGCACTCAAGTTATCGCAGTATGAGTTGCAAACGGAGCATTTGCTCATGTTAAAGCTGCAATCACAAAACGCGGAGCAGCAAGAGCAACTGGAGCAACTAAGCTTAAAGCTTAAGGCGCAGCAATTGGATCAGACGTTGAAGGATGCTCAAATCAGAGATCTCACGTCGGAAAAAAAAATGCTAATGGAACAACTTCAACAAACACAGCCGACAATACTTCACCTGGAGCAGCAATTAAAAGACCTTAGAGAGAAGTTCGCAGACACCTGTGCTAATTTGAAATACAGCCATTGTAAGCTTGAGCTAGAGATAAGTGAAAACTATAATCAGCAGCAGAAACTAAAGGTTCTACAAGAACAACTTGACGTTTATATGCAAACTCCCAAAAACTTAAGCGATAGTTCAACCCAAACAGAAGGCCAAAACGTTGTAGATAGCTCTGCTCTGGAGCAACGAATTAAATCATTAGAGCTTCAGCTGCAGGCAGTCAAAAAACAGAAGCATGAAACAGTTGGTCTGCTTCAGGAATTGTTGCAACAACAAAACGAAAAAATAAAAAACACTAACGAAATGGAGTCGGACTGGCAGCAGCTGTTGGATGCGTTGCAAGCCACACAGAAATTGGAACAAAATATGCAACTTCAGTTGCAACAGAAAGCCGATGAGCTGCATCAGCTCAACGAACTGTTTGCGCGTCAAAATGAGCAACTGGAGCAGCTACAAGAATTAAGCGAAGCTCACGAACGCCGGAGCGCAGAAGAATTGCAGGAACTGAAGCAAGTACAAGCTCAAGATGAAGCTAATCTTAGTCAGCTACGACATCAAGTAGCACTGCTAGAAGAAAGCGAAACTGTAACGCGGGAGCATCACAAAACACTGTTGAATCTGCTTGAAACCGAAACGGGCTTAAATCTGCAACACGTTAACAGTATGCCACAATTGATGAAAGTCTTGCGTCAGCAGTTACGCGCAGCTAAAGCATCAGAGGAGCTGCCCACACTTAAAAGTAAACTGGCTAAAGTCAGCGAGAAGCATGCGAGGGCATTGGATAAAATAAAAGTAAATGCATTAATTGCTATTAGAATATTTATTGTATTTTACGTACTTTTAGTTATTGGAGCAAACTTTGGCAGCAGAACGCGAACGTTTTGAGGCTTCTGATGCAGGCAAGTCGACAGCTAGCATAGCTCTAATGGAGCCTGCTCATGAGGTGGCCAATCTTATTGATGATTATAAGAAGGTATGTGTGCCTTTTAAAACTAAAAAGAACACCACAAACAACTGACCTCACTGTCCTGTCAACTAGCTTATTCAACAAACTGCAGAGGAGACGGGTCGTCCGCGCAACAGTTACATACTAGAACTTATTGAGCGCAGTCAACAGTGTCAGCCAAATTTGTGCCAACTAAGCGAGGGCGTGGCCGCTTGTCGTGCGGATATGATGAGTCTGAACAGGCTGCTGGTCGGCCTAAATCCAGATACCATCCGGCAACAGTCCGTGCCTTCGCTAATGGAAGAACTGCGTGCTGTCACAGAGCACACATAATTAAGTAAGTCGAGTGTCACTCATATGGATTAATCATAGTCAAGTAGTTTAAGTAGGTAATTTCGCTTAACTTTTTGTTTTGTATTTTTAAATGTACTTTACACTTGTGTTTCAGTCCCAACGGCCTGTATTTCCCTATGTTTATTATGCTTGTTTTTTTTCATCGCGTGCAATTTACCAAGTAAATTTTTCTCCTTGCCAAACATGTATCGAATATAATTATTTATATTTTAAAATAATAATATATCAAATATGCCATATATTTTTGAAAAACAATTGTAAGCGTAAAAATAAAAAGTATATTCTGTGGAACTATCTTTAATATCTTCCTTTACGCCTAAAATATTTACACATTGACATATTCAACAAATTATAATTTGTAATAAAAACATAACTAGTAGTAAAGAAAAAGAGAATAGTGATAAATTGTAGTTGATAGTTTAATAGAGATCCACAACTAATGTCAAGCCAAATCGATTTCTCACATTTCCACTGCGCACAGTTTAAGCGGTCGCGGCTTACGTTTAATATAAAAATTGCCAGTGTCAATATCTAACTGCGGCATTCGACATTGGTCAATGGATACGGGAGGATAGAACAGCAGCCACTTGGGTATTGATAAATGCGTTGAAGATTAAGTGACCGCCCAGTAGATTTTCACCCAAGCGTCACCCCTTTGCGCCCTATGAGCGAACCACAATTGCTTGCCAAATTCAATTGGCGCAATTTTTCATCGTTTTCAGTGCCTTTAAGGGAACCGCGCGATCCTTCGCTAACACTGCCAATCTTACTATAGCTGTTGTTGTTACTTGTGTTATTGTTCTTGCTGCTGCTGCTGTTGTTGTTGTCATCTATTATTGCCCGTTGGCCTGGCAATTGTTCTCTGCAGCGACTCAAGGTTGTAAGAGATTCTTGAAAAATCACCAACAGGCGAATGCCGCCCGGGCCCAACGTCGTGGCCATGTTGCGGTCTGGGATTTAATTCAATGCCTGGACATTTATAAATTGCACTCAATTTATATACAACACGAAAGCGTGATTTTTACATTTTTACAATCTAGTGAATAATAGATCAGCGTCCCGTCGCTCGTTACTGCCCTTTTTGCTAAATCGCTGCTTCGAAGTTCGAATACTTGCAATTTTTGACACAACACCAATGCATTGTGTGCCGACTACAAATGCCTCGAATTGTTTTTATACACTTTTATAATGGAACTTGGTTAATTGTATATCCACATTTTCTAGAACATGTGAACTGCATTAGGCTGGCAACAATTAATTGAGTTTGACCAAAGTCAAGAGGCAGGGATCCATGCCATGTTGTCTGATTGACCATTGAGTAGATCTCTCATGTAAGCAGAGCTCTTGGGCAAATAGTGAGAGCCATAAACATGAAATTCTCACCAAAGATATATAATACATGCTACAGCCGGTAAGGGTCATTGTCGGTCTGGAGGCAATGCTAGTCCCAAATTGCAAATCCAACTTGTTAACCTTGAAACTACGCAGACAAAACGGACCAACTGACAGACAAACAGATGGGCCAAGTGCTTGGCAGCAACAGACCTACAAGACCTCAGCACAGTATGAGGCATTTAGTCAGACGTCGTCCTCGTTGATGTCCGTCTGCCGATCACTCGTTTGTCTTGCAGCTACAGCTACAGCTATAACTGCAACTAGAAGTGGAGGCTGCGGCTGCGACTGTTGAGGCTTCTACTCCTGCTAGAGCAGCATATTGAATAATGCGTTTATGGGCAGATGAATGACACTTCATAATGGGGGGCTGTCTGCTCATGGTGGTGGCCAAATGTACCGAAGCGGTACAGCTTGAGTAGCGTCCGACTATTCGTCATATGTGGCGCGGCCAAGTCAGTGTTATATTTGAAGGAAATTCATTTAAATTGTCAATTGTCTGGAATCTGTGTGCCTATGAAACAGGTTTCCATCCACTAATGAGGTGCATGAACGGTGGGCAGCAGATACAAATACAAATATGCATTCAAAAAAAAAAAAAAAAGATATACAAAATTGCAAGAAGAAATGAATCCAAGCCAAAAACCCTTTTAGCATTCAACAGTGACGGTGGCCAACGACGGTGGCTCTGCGGTCATTTAGCAGGCAAACTACTTACATTAAACTCTACTTAAGCACACAGATACTCACACATACATTCATCTATACCTACATATGTATGCAGAATATGGGCTAGTTGAAGTTCCGTGCAGATTGTGTGATTTGGTTTGCTGACGAGTGGCATGAAGCGGGGCTTTAGGTCGACTGGTGTTGCAATGTCATTCGTTGCATTTTATGCACTTTACGGCCCGAACATTGTGAACTTGGCGCTGGCCATAAATAAACTTGTATCTTTAAGATAGCAAAAAGTCATAAAAATCTGCAAATAACCCCAAACCCCCAAGGCACTTGAACTTTAGAGCTTTTAGCCATAGCTACTAAAGCCGCAGTTATAGCCGCAAGATTAGTCGACCAGACGTCCAACTTTATTTTCCTGTAAATAAAACCTGGCTAATACTTACAAGCCTACTTGCATGTTACCAGGAATATTAAATTTTATATTAAGCGCACGACTCACAACCTTTGCATACAATACAGAATGCCGTACGTCGGGCGGGGGGACGTTGCCCATTTATGATTTGGACTAGAAATTGGCAATGGGGGAACGTGATTCCAGTTGGTAGCTGCAGCCACAAATTGACATCAATCCAAACTGATATATACAATTTTCTCCCAAAATCAAAACTAATAGCATTCAAACTGTTTTCAATTTCCCGCTGGCTCATCCCCCATTTAACACATGTCTTTCAACAGCTCAATCATCGGAAAGCTCGATGAAGTTGCATTTTTCAAACGCCTTTCAAACTCTTTTGTCCCAAATTCTTTATGTATTGAAGAAGCATTTAAAGCTTGACTACTCAAGGCACACATTACCACAAGTTTTAATGGCTTACAGTAAAGCGAGTTAGCTACCTTACATGGGATTGGAAGTGCGAGAAGAGCGGGCACCCGCTCTGGTAGCCATTTCACTAAAGATCATAAAAAATAATTACTGCTTCGGGTACTTCGTTAATTACTGTGTATTGCGTCTTTTCAAACGCTTCAGCTAAAGCATAATGACCAAGTGTTTAACCCCAACACTTTACCTTACTGTTTGCTTTATTTGAACCATTACACAACCATTTATTACAACCACATATTTGATATTTATGTATTTCTCTCGCTGAATTGGCCAAAGCACTGTTTGAACTACCAATATATATATTGAGAATTTCATATCAATTATAAAGCATTCACTAGCCAGTGACTCAAACTCTTGTATATTATTACTCTGCCAAAAAGAGTGCATTACTTTTGTAGCTCCGTTTAATCTTTTAGCATTCACTCAGTAACTCGTTATTTCTCATAAGAACACCTCACATTTTCTGCAAAGTCAGAAAAATGAATACTCCCAAAATGAATATATAGTATTTTAAAAACAATTTACGTAATAATAAATAAATATTCCAAGTTCGTTACTCTGCATTTTATTATTTCTGTATCTTCAATTGTTTTCAACGCCGCGCCGGCTGCTTGTAGCATTGTTTAATCTATGAGGCATGCACATAAAAGGGCATGAGAACATTTGAAATGATACTTCAGAGTGCGCTTAACCTGAGAAATATCAGCTAAGGCAGGTACATTGATCTCCCGCCTTTAGCGTAGAACCGTTATGATTTAAAGATACTCACAGAGCACACCACAGTACAGTACAGAATTCAATGACCCAAAGATTTGCGCTTCATTTTACTATTTTCTATGTTGTTTCTTTTTGTTTTGTCGTTGTGTTGATTACGTCAAAAAGGCTGCGGCAATCTGGGCGGCTGCTGTCCGTAATTATTTGACATTGCTTCTCAAGATGCCAAGTCAATGGCAAATCTCGTTACTGGCCATGCGCTTGAGTCTCAGTCTCAGTTGCAGTGTCAGTCTCGGCCTTAGTCTGCCGCTTGCTGTCTGTCCGTGTTTGTGTCTGTGGTTGCGCATGCAAATGCCACAGCTAAAGTCCAAGTTGCAGTTGCAAAGTGAGCTCAACAGCTCGACTTGAAGTATGAGGCAATGGCAATGGCAATGCCGTAGGCGCATGGGCCCTGGCCATAGCCATGCAATTTAGTCAAAAGGCCCTAACGGCATTTGAGCAAAATGCGTTTACGCATCCGCTATAAACTCGTATGCCGGTTCCCAACTCAACTGCCAGTTGCGAGTTACAAGTTCTAAGCTTAGGTGTTGCTCGCTCACTCGTTCGCTTGGCTGCCTTGGTTAGCTTGGTTAGTTAACTGGCTCGCTCGCTAGCTTGGTCGCTTGGTTGCTTGCCCTGTCGGTCGCCGCCACAGCCACAGCGTTAAAAGCCCAAGAGCCAAAACCAGTTGTGCTGGAGAGCATGCGACAAATGCTGTCCACACAGCCGGCAAACTGTGACTTCCTTCAGGACGGTGCGCGCGACAGGCACGACACATAGTTAGAGCGACGTTTCTGTGCTCTCTGTGCTTGCTGGGTACTGTTAATTGGACTTATGCTGGCACTCGGGGCTGTCCAACTGGCCAACTTTACCCATCGAGCGCTTTGGTGCGTACAACCAACTAACTGTACCCGCCTCTGTATTTGTATCTGCACCGCCTTGTCCAAATCGATCGTGCCTCAAATTTCATTAAATTTTACGCCTGCCACACTGCCTCGAAGGGCTGCTGCTGCTGCGGTCATTGCACGCATTATCCAATGCTTATCACCAGGCGATCGGCAAACCGATCAACCAATATTCAACTCAACATCAATATCAGCATCAACGGCAACTCCATCTCGCAAGCCCATCAAATCAGCAACGTGACGCTGCCCGTAGGGTCCATAACAGTCTTATGGCCCTCTGCTCGTTTGACTCCCCAGCTTTTCTGCTGCTGCAGCTTCGACTGCGGTTGCCACATTCCTTCGATAGCGTAAAATGGTCATAACATTTGCACCGCAATAATGGTGCTTAGAGTCACTGCGAGACTGAGACCCTGGAGCTTGCAGAGTGCGCATGGCTGTGGCTGAGCTTTATTCATTCAAGGATTATGTTACGCTTAATGACGCGGCCAAGCAAGTCATTTAATTTGCTAAACTATTCCCAACAAGACCAGCAATAAATACAAAAACTACAGTAAAACTGAAATTGGCTTGGGTAAAAATCTACCAGGCAATACTCTTGTATTTGAATTAAATAATCTGAATGAATTAGAATTTTAATTCGAGCATAACGGCCTAATCGGTAAAATTCTTCTTTTTTTTTTTTTTTTAATTTTTCATATAGGCAAGTTGGCGCACCCAACTTTACTGCGATTCTGTTTATTATCAAAAGTTTGCAAGCCGAAACCGAAGCAGACTCTAAATATAAGAAATTTTTTAATAATACAAATAAAAAAATTGGATTGTAAGTCCAAATTTTATAGCTTCAATTTAGTAACTCAAAGATCGTCTTTAAGTATTAATGTCACTGCGTTGAGCTATATATATAAAGCTGAGCGCTAACAATAGCTCAACCATAGCAATGTTGTTAATGGTAATCGTACTGATAATAATGATGAAGATAGTTGATGGTGAAATGAAATTGTTGCTTTCGATTTTGGCTAATTGCCGAGTCCATTGAAATGCCTACTTAGGGCTAATTGGTCCCATCGGAAGCGCCGCCAAGGCATGTACAAACATTTCACGCTGCGCTGTCATAGATGCTGTAATTGATGCCGCTGCAGTGCCATGTCACAGATGTCAACCCTGCCGGATACTCGTCTCGTGGAGACCCTAGGACAACAACAGTAGCAACAACAACGACTGATACGACTCGAAAACAGAGTCGAGACAGTGCCAGTGTCAGGCTAAAAAGGACGGCAAATCTAACAACTTTGATTGACTTGTGATTTGAAGGCGCGCCTAATTGAAGCAATCTCCAGCGAACAGAAGCCCAGACCGAGACCGAGACCGAGACTGAGGCTGCGTCTAGGCTCAACGCAGACGTAGACCTAGACATAGACAGTGACATGCCTTGGAGACTGGGAACTGGATACTGCTCGGTAGCTCAGCCAAATGTTTCGTGAGAAATGTCATTAATACGAACGACGTGCTGTGAATGTTGTTCACGTTGTTGTTGTTATTTCTGCTACTGTTGTCCTACGCACATATGTATATATGTATATTTGTATATATGTATATATGTATCTGTATATATCTGCACTTACCGTGAGTCAGTCAATCCAATTGGAATTCGTTTGGCTGTTTTCTGTTTTGCTCTAGCCGCGGATCTAACCGACCGCATTGTTGCACTTAATTAATGTGCGGCGGCTCCTTGCGGCATTTTGTATGTGCACAATGTACATGTGCGTGCCATATAGGGTCAAGCACAAAGGCGTTGCTTGTATAATGAAAATTGCTATTAAGCATTTACACTTGCACTTAATGCCAGAGGATAATGGCTCAACGTTAGCATTTATCAGCTTGCACCCAATATCAAGCCGGCATGGATTGGCCAAAGCGTTGAGATATTATTTGCGGCATGCAGCGCCGCAGACACATAGGCATTCAATTCGAACTACGCCCGCAGGCGGGCTTCGAGTGGCTAGAAGCAGGTGTCAATGTTGGCGCGAACTGGCTGAATGTAATGCCAACAATGTGCAATTATAGTACTTGATTCTAATTGCAATTAATTTGTGGGATTTATTATATCTTATTGGCGTCGCGACGCATTTTATTGACAGTATTTGTTACTGCTGTGCGTGCGTATTATGTACATGTAACATTTAAATGGTTATTAAGCTAAGCTAAAAAATTATTATTGCGGCTTTGCATAGCATGAATGAAAATATAATTCGAATTTATTTATAGTATATGCAAATCTCTTTTGTTAATTTTGACTCGAAGAAACGTATTTTTGGAGTATCAACATATTAATATGGCCATATATATGTGAACAGATTTCATTGTACGGTATTTCTCTATGACTACTACGAACCGCAAATCATCAGCTAAAATACTAGCGTGTATATTGTTTAAATTACGAGTATATACGTTTGCTGAATTACTGGTATGAATATCATGCGATGCACCTTATATTAAATAGACATTTCATATAACTAATGCTCTAGCGGCTAATTCTCTATTAAAACTTATTACTGCTCCTTGGGAGCCGTATTAGAGGGTATCGTGTTTTCATTTTGTGTGTATGTGTATGTGTGTGTGTGTGTGTGTGTGTGTATGGGAGCGCTATGTGCTGCTTCTTAATTATTATGAAAAAATACTCAGTTCCAGTGCTCTCGATAGCTCTCTGCGCCGCTCAGATTCAGACCGTCTAGTCAATACAATATGCCGGGATGCACGGCGCCACTGCGCTGGAAGTATACATTCGGATTGCTGCTCAATGTAGGCTCCAGCGTAGTGTAGAGATTCGTTTCGTCGGGCCGTATGAACATGCCTGCAAATGGATCACATATATTGCATAGATGTATCTAATAGAGCTGTTGATAAATCAGCGCCTGAATACCAAAACTTATCGCTTGTAATTATGAATATTTGGCAATTACCTGGGGCATAGCGCAGCGTTTTGGCCAGCTGCGCCGCTTGTGTCATGGAGGTAAGCGAGCTGCCAAGTTGTTTGAGGGTCAATGGTGTGGCCAGCTGTGTGGGTGGTGCAGGCGGTGGCGGTAGTGGTGGTGGTGCGGGGGGGTAATAGCAGAACGGGTGTGCGCTCAAATGTGCTGGAAAATAGTGATACATACGTGTGTAGCTCGGCGGTGCGGCGCTGACCAAAGCGACTCGATCTGAAGCCCCGTTAACCATTCGTTGTTGTTTTCAGTTTTGGATTTTGGTGTGCAAAGGAGTTTGTTGTGCATGTAAACGGTTGTAATTCCAAGCCAAAATAATATAATAACCCAGCACACACGCGCACGCATACGCAGCCATATGTATAAATATAAATATGCAGCATACATAAATATGTTTATATATATAGGCCAGACAGGTATACATACATTAATTAATTTTTTATATTTTTATAACGATAAATGTAAATGTAATTCGAATTTAAAAAAGGTCGAAAACCGGAAACAAAACCAAAAACGAATTACAAACAAAATGATTAATGAATAAAAATATAAACAATAAAAAAATTACATAACCACATAGTGAAGTCAATGTTTGTTGTCGTGTTCGCATGTGTGTGTGTGTGTCAGCGTGTTGAGAATTTTTTGTATGTTTTGTTGTGTGGTTGACAAAAATGACGAGGGTAACCATTGGATTTTTATAATGTTGTTGCCGTTGCAATGAGGATATCGTATTCATATAATTTTTGTTTTGTTTGGTTTTGTGTGGCGCAATGATGATGATGTTGATGATGAGTACATGATGATAATGTTGATGTTTATAAGCAAAATGTAGAGAAAAAAATACTTGTAAATCGAGTGCAATATGTGTAGCTTAATATAAAAATTATTTATTACAAATTTATATGTATACCTGATGTCACAATTTCTGCATTGGGCACACATTGCGGTGCCTTGGTCAATAATTGGCCAACCACTTGACCCCAGCGACCAACATAAAAACCCAAATACAATCTTCAGATGACGTTGTCATATTTCACACTTTGGCCGCGCGCGCGCAAGCTAAACATTTATTTACGAGCTTAATGATGTTAAATCTGCTCATAACACCCTTAAGCCATAGAGAAAGTTTGACTTAAGCTCGCTTTCATATTGAGCAATCTGCTAAACGTTCGTTCATTGGAATTTTAATGCGCTACACTAATTGCACTCTTGTACAAGAAGGTCAACAACGCTTCGTATCGTATTATATCGTATTATGAACTCTAGCTCAGCCCAAGTTGTTTATGAGCAGCTTATTAGATTCTTTATTGCCAGTGACTGCATAATTGGCAACTACCTTGTCAAGTTTGTCGCCTCAGTCTTTTGTTTGGGTAGGGGTAGGACATTAAATCACACTTGGACGGAAATTGTTGAGCTTACCATTAGCTTGCAAAAAGTAAGTAGCTTTGGTATGCAAAGCTAAACAAATTCGAGCCAATCAACTGAATGACACTCTGAAGTTTATTATGAGCTTGTTTATTATTTGCAGTCGCTTGTTGCCCAAAGTAAAATAAATATGAAAAACAAAACACACACACACAAACGGAGCAAAAGCTAACTGTGTTAATGACATAAAAACCGACAAAAATAACAGCAGCTTCGATAAAAACGATAGACAGGGAACAGCTGAACTGGTTGCTAGAACAGACACAGCTACGGGGCCTGACGACTGTTGCAAAAACTGAGAGAGAAAAAAATAACTGAGGCCTGCCAACTGAACTCTTGACAGTGTTAAATACAGCAGTTACACATACACGGCTAGATTTGTTTTTTTTTACTTTGCTTTTTGCTTATGCTCTTTATTTGTGCGGCTGGAAAAACCTTCTTGGTTTTCTAATTAACTTAGAACAAATACTGCAATTAAGCTCGCTTGTTCTGCTTGCTGCGCGGGCATCGCACGAGCTGTGAATCTGGAATTATGTGTCAGAAAATGAAACTATTCTTATGTGTGTGTGTGTATGTGTGTGTGGTTGCATGCACATTTGCAAACTAGTTTGTTGCGACTACGACTACTCGCTTCGTCCGGCAGCTGAAGCGGCAAATTTGGCTTATTTCTTTTGCAGGCACTAGCTCTGTCTCAGACTCAGCCACATCCACTGCAGCTGCCTGATTCTATTTGAGAGCGCTGGCTTAGGCTAAACTATCCTTATGAGCGTCTGTCAGGTCACTTTACAAATATGAATTATGCTCCCTTGCATAAAAATGCCACCTTGTGACGCTGACTGGTGCTGCCAAGCCGCATCAACTGTCCATAGCAGGCTCAAAACGAAAGGCCCCAACACAGAATAAGCGACTAATTAAGTGCAAATATGTATGAACAGGGCTTAGCTCGTGCGTGTTTTCCTCAGCTGTGCTTGTATTGGTGCATCCGCTTCTGTGTGTAGATGTGGGCGTGATAGATTGCAAACTCTCTTGTCTGCTAGTGATGACAGTCCAACATTTCTACAACATAACTAATGTAGGGACATTTGAGTTCCCAGTCTAGCGATTATTTTTATCAAATTCACGATTTAAATAAAAAAAACTTAGGCTTTGATTGGTTTATTCAACTTTCAACTAGCCACATTATTGTTCATCTCTATTGGGAGCCAAAAAAAAAAACGCAAAAATTTTCCACGTTTTGCATTTTGCAATTGCCCTTGCGAAGCAGTAATCGGTTTTCCCTCTTACTCACTCTCTCGCTTGCAGAGCTCTTGCCCCCAGCCAGCCAGCCAGCCAGCCAGCCAGCCAGCCAACCAACCACCCGCTCGCTTGTTCACGTTCTCTCACACGTACTGTCGTTGGTAACAAGTTAAACATAAGCCAACTGCCGCACGTTGACTGATTGCTACGTGCAGATTGTCATTGTTCGCTCTTCTTCTGCAACAGTTGCTGTTGTTGTTCTTCTTGTTGCTGATGTTCTGAGCCGCGGCAAAGTATTCTTAGTGTTTTGCTGCTTCTGCTGCTGCTGTTCTTGCTACATACTTTGCAGACTTGAGTAATTTCCTTGGCGAGCGTTGAGTTTTCCTTATTGGCTCTAGCTACAGTTCTAACTTGCACTCTGCAGACTTTTCTTTGGAGTCGACTCTTCTGTGTGTGCTGCGAGAGTAAGTTGCCAGATGTTGTGATATCACGAAGCAGCATTATAACTAATTGGCCACGTTCGTTCGAAGCACTCTCTCCCTCTTTCTTTCGCTCATTCTGCGCAAAGTTCATTGTCATGAACATGGCTTTGCCATTGTTACCCACCCCCAAAACCCTTGTTTGCTTGTGTTTGTGTAAGTCAAAGCGGAAGAGAAACATTTCTCACAGGCCTCTCGGCGTGCAGTGCATAATTTGTGCAATTTGCATATTTCGGCAAAGGGCGTATGACCTTCAAATTGCTACAATTCAGTTGGCATTATGTGCGTGCCGCGTCTAAGCCGCAAGCGCGCGATTCGTCTTGGCCAATTTAGC
The DNA here is from genome assembly GCF_011750605.1 of Drosophila busckii. Taxonomy (NCBI): domain Eukaryota; kingdom Metazoa; phylum Arthropoda; class Insecta; order Diptera; family Drosophilidae; genus Drosophila; species Drosophila busckii. Next base: position 18,958,742 of record NC_046606.1, on the reverse strand, counting down.
ATTATAATTTAACGTTAGCAGTTGGCAGTTAGCACGGCTCATTGACTCAAGCTGGATACATTGGATGTACAGCTGAGGTTGGGGCTGCGGCTGTGGCTGCTGTTCCACTCGCTTGGCTAGCTCGCTTGCTTGCCAATCGCCTGGCTTTTCCGCTTTCGGTTTCATTGCTACAATTCGGAACTGGTTATCGATTACGTTTACAACCATCGTCGCCGTCGCCGTCGCCTTTGCCGTCTGCATCTTGCGGTTGGTTACTCTAGCCAAAACATAAATATCATCAGCTGTAGCAACTGCTGCAGCCACAGCTATGACTATGACTATGACTTCGACTTTGACTGGGCGCTGGTTATTGCAAAACCGCTATAATTTTGTGGTAATATACAGTGACGCGCGTTTCAAGCACGTGCTGCAGCGTTTACTCTACTCATATATTAAACACACAGACACTTCTATGTGTGTGTGTGTTTGTATGTGTGTGGAAATACTAAGCGACACGTACTTCACAGATTTTAACGTTGAACGCTGTACTCATAGTCATCATTGGACTTTTTCTTTTGTGCTTGCTTCTCAATTCGATGCATATTCCGTTAAAAAAAATTGGCTTTAATGGCATTATGAAACGGTGACTGGCTCAGCATTTAGGGTATATATAGTCGTGTACTTTATATGATCATTGGCACCATATTAATAATTTTTTGTTTATTTCATGTTCTGCTGCCTAAGTCTTTTGTTATGCTGCGAATTCAAGGGGGCCTAGAACAATTTAGGCTAATCGATTTTTATTTGATTTGATCGCTAGCTGTTTTTGACAGCTGATGCTGGTAAAAGACCACGTCCATTATTGAATGGTTCATTGGAACCACTTGAAGCGTTATTGCTTGAAGAGCTTATGAATTTAGAATCAATGTTTCTCGACCAAAATTATTAGAGCTTGGCTGTAAGCTCAAAGATTAAAAAAAAAATTGTTTATTGATTAGCATCAGCGATTATGAAATGTTCTATAATCATAGCGATCATAGCCCACACTTCACCCAAAAGTTCTTTCAGCTTTGTCTTGCGAAACTTGTTGAGAAAGTGGGCTCTTTTGTGCAAAAAGATTTATATATAGAATATACATAGAATAAACATAGTTATGAGGTAAAAGCCGTATTGGAGAATAAACAGAGCGCACAGATCAGAGCTATATCGAATCCAATCTAAATGGCACATGCGTGTCAAACAAAAGATTTGGCCATTAAGAGTTTAGTATGGTTATTCAATTATGACTCAAATTTCAATCTATGTTTATGTTAACAGAACTTTCTAACGAATTTGCAGTCATTTAAATAGCCTTTGTATTTAATTCTTCAGCGTGTTGGCGGCTTGACGACTTGTGTGCCATAGATAAGCATACTTTAAACTTGTGCTCGAACCGCCAAGGCGAGTCCATGAATTAGCATTATTGTTGTTATTGTTTTGTTATTGTTACTGGTATTGTTGCTGTTGTCGTAGCAGCACTGGCATGAATGATTGATTTTATGTATGTAGCTGCCTGACATAAAGTCACTCAATAAAATTACAAAAAAATGCGACACGTCGCATAGAACAAAGGCCAAGGCAGCTGCACATCCGTTCGTATCTCAACCCCAAGACTCAGGCTCACAATCAGTCAGTTCAAGTAGCTGACGACGACGACAATTAATTGAAGCGCAACACAGCATCCACTTGGCAGCAACAAACAAAAACGATTACAAGCCGCAACTACGATGGTGGTTACTAAATTTTGAAGGCTTTGTTGATTGAGGGCAGATAGTGAAGAGCCATATCAAAAGCTTCAACTAGCTTAAACCCAAGATACTTGATACTGTCTGGACGACCCTCGCAGTGTCGGTGTCTATTTTTGTGACTGCTTCCTGTCATCGCTCAGTTTGCTGCAATGGGGCTCCCTGTGGAGGCTGCGTCTGGGGCTGGGGCTGCCGCCATCGTCATCAACGTTGTCGAAGGCCCAGCCACACGTGGCTGTAGCTGTAGCTGTTTCAACAATAAGTCTTCAATTAAAGTGAGCAACCTTGAACTCTTTTCAAGCGGTTTATGTGCGTTCAATCAACGGCAACCACTGTGGCTCATATCGGCCATATCGCGAATCGTTAGCTTGTCCCTATAACAACAGCACCAACAACAGCCCCAACAACAACAGCAAGTAAGCCAGTAACCAAGTTTGCAGCCAAAGCTGTCAATCTGCGTTCCTCGCGTTTTCTTTTGCCTTTTGCCACAGCAATCATCGAATGCTGTCCAAGCTGCAGGCCTGCCCCTCTGGAAGAGCGACTCCTTGTCCAGCGTTGGCTCATTCTTTGGCGTCAACGCCGTTAGCTGTCGTTTAGTTTATTGTTGCAAATTGCTCAGTGAATTATGTGCCGAACCGCTTACTGCCAGCGACCACACGCACACACACACACACACACACACATGGCCTTGTAGGTGCGCCTTTTATGGGACAGAGTTTGACAGGAAATTTGATATTGTGGGTTTATTAGAAGACATTTGATTGCGGGTTCTAACTTGGCTATAAGAACTTTTTATTTATCATCATGAAGCTAACTTTGATTTCCAATTAATGACCGAATTTCTGATTCGGCATCATATTGTTCATATAAAGAAAAACATTTTTAATGAATGCCACAAAAATAATATGCTAAATATAAAGTAATTCAGAACTGGAGCTTATGTTTGTTTCTTCGATAAGCTGCAGTTTGTTTCCTAAGTGAAACTTATACAGGCGGCTTTAGCTTTATGTTAATTCGATTTGCTTTGATTTTTTTTCTGCACTGCCCACGTACAGCTCCAGATTTATATATTTATTTCAATTTTTAGATCTCCTTGCTTGTGATTTTCCTTTTTTTTTTTTTGCTCTTAATCAAGCAAAACCCTTTTTTCTGCCAATGCCTCACTTAACTACACTTCAGTCAATCTGAGCTCGCTGGGATCACAACAACAACCCACACATAGACATGCCACTGCCAGGGAACCGATAATGTCAGCTAAGCTCGACTCACGTAGTGTGTATGCCTGTTAAGCCCTGTCCCAGCTTTGATTTTTATGCTCCGTGTCTCCAGACATTTGTCTCCGCTGTTGCTGTTGTTATTTTTGTTACCTTCAAATGCACTTTCAATTGCAGACAGTTTGACGTATATTTGTAAGTATGTATATATGAGGCAAGCTAAGGTACTATATCTTTCATTTATCTACCCATATACATAAAAAGGTACGCATACTATGTACCAAACTTAAATATATAACTCTGTCTGTCTGTCCGTTCGTCCGTCCGTCCGTCTGTTTGTCTGTGGCTTGTCTTGCTTTCTTTATGCAACGATAGCTAAGAGCTGAACGTGCAACGAGGTGCGGAGTAGGGCTACCCACAGGCACTTGGCAAGAGACGAAGCAATTCAGCTGTGGGCTGCATGGCTCCACTTCCAGCTACAGACTTTGCCTTGCATTGGTTTGTGTCTGCTTTCATGCGTGGCAAGCGCTCCAATCTTTCACTCACACAATCGCACACAAACACACACACACACCCACACATGCCTTTGTCGTCAAGTAGCTGCCATGTAAAACGCTTCCTACTTAAGAACAGCGCTGCAATTGTTATATATAATATGTGAAATTATGGCAGCATTAGTATTATGTAAGTCCGACTACTTGCCACGATTGAATACATTATAGGCCCTACTGAAACCGAAAGCCTGTTAGAGCATTACGCATTCGTTTAGTTTAATAGTGCTGCGTTTTCAATTGTTATTAATTGCTTCGATGTAATCATAAGTTTTATGTGTATTTTCGTTAATTAAATTACATAAAGTGTTGGAAATGTATGTTGCATATCTTGGACACGCATATGCCATAGGCAGCTTACACTGCTTAGACTTATAGCCACTTGTGTTTGCTTTCATTAGAAAGCCAGCACGAAAGGTTTTGTTTCTTTGCTTTTGTTGCGGCTCAGAAAATATTCGCAACCACACAGGTATGCATAGTATATGAATACATGTGTTTTGTTTTCTAGATCGTAAATCAAAATAAAACAAAGATTGTGCGGTATTAGCTCGTTTCACTTGGCATATGACTTACGGCATTCGTTATTTTGCCGGGGCCTCGGTCAATTTTCAGAAGTTGACAATGACTTTTAACACCTCTTAATGACTAGTTGTGAAATCTGGCTAAAAAATTTGGTCTTGTTGATGTCTGCATTGGCACAACAGCAACACAGCACAACTTCAGCAGTAGCTCAGCACAGTGGCAGGTATCAGAAATGATTAAGAAAGCCGCACTTAAATCAAAAGACTTACGTAGCGAACCTGCGCGCTATTCTCACCAGCCGAAATGAAAATGAAAGCAGCCAGCCGAAGCAAAGATACTTACAAGCAGACAAACAGTCAGACAAACAGACAGACAGACAGAGGGGCATACAAATGAACACGGAGAGATAGTCGGATAGACAGATGAATTGCTACAAGAGCTTCATGTGTGTGCTCTTTTTACACTTGGCTTACACGACGGCCTCGTGGAAATTAATACGCAAAACAATTACTCGGCATGGCAAAACAATTTTAAGCCCAGTTAATGCTGCTGCACACTGATGTGAAACACACGAAAATATTTGAAAGAGCTTCAGAGCTTAAAACGCAATTAAAATAATTGTAAAAATTATTCAGATTGAGCTTACATTGAAATTTCTATATATTAAGAAATTTATATAAACCTAATGTAAATTTCTATATATGAACTTGAGTAAGTATTGTTTTAGTTTTACTTTAATTTATGTGAAAGAGTATAATAAATAGAAACCTTGTAAATGTATTCAAATGACCTTCGTTGGTGAACCACTGTGCAGTGTTTCCTACCAGCTTGTCTACGAAAGTATTAAAGCTTTAGCTTTTGCTTTTCTTTATTATTGTTTTTGTTTTAAGCAAGAGCGATGTCGAGGCGTGTGTGAGGCAAGAAAAGAAAGTTATTTCAAAATTAATAGAAACTGTCAGTTGACAAGGGTAAGGGACACTGTCAGGAACAAGCAGCGGCTTACCCAAGCTGCAGAGAATTGTGACATCTAAACCTTTTTGTATGTATAGTGAAATGGGGAAACTTACCACCGCCATTGTTGGCACTGGAGCAGTGCTTGGAGCTGAGACCCTGTCCCGTATTCGATGCAGAATTGGGCAATCCACACCCGCTCATGACGCCATACTTGATGGGCTTGAAATGAAAGAAGGAGGGCGAATAGCCAGAGCCAGCGCGACTCAACGAACTGAACTGCTCCTCGCGGTCCTCGACATAAAGGCCCTCCTTCCCCATGGCGGCCAGCTGCCTGCCCTTGGGCATGAACATGACGAGGAATACAGTTGCCGAAGTTGCCACCAGTCCAAAAGCAATGCACGCATCCTTGTGCCGCTCAGCAACAGCCAGTCCGCACAGCATCCAGCCCAGCCAAATGGGAATGGCGCCACCGATAGCCAGGCCAATGTACGTCGCCTCGCGATAATTGTCCCGTATTCCGCGCGACTTGATCGCCAGTACGGCAATAAACACAATGAGAAACACGATGTAGATCAGCGAGAAAAGGAGCTCCGAGAACTGCGTCTTGCATAGTGGTATCAGCACGGTGCTAACCGCCGCGATTCTGGTGTAGATCTCTGGTGTGCCGTCGAGAGTGGTGTAGGACGTGGGATAGAACAGTGCTGAGTAGTTTGTCTGTGAAGCGACCGTGGTGGAGAGGAAACCGCTGCCCATGACTGGCACGCTGGTCGTGTAGATTTCCGGCGGCTGGGTCAGCAGCCACTGGGCTCCAATGGCCACTTGGATCAGCAGCGCGAAGAGCAAGAGCAGACCCTGATACGGTGCTGGCAGATAGACGCCGCCGTTTAGACTGATGAGGAATACACACTTGACCAGCAGAGCGGCAAAGACAAGCGCATAGGCCACGCCCACGCCGAAGCGGATAGCGCCACAGCTGAGCAGCGTCGGCTGGGCTGTTATAACAGCGCCTAATCCAGCGCAGGCAAATAGCCCCAGGAGCAGCATCTGGCCAAGGAAGAGATGACGCCGCGAGGGCGACGTGCGCCACGCTTTGAACAGCACAAAAATCTCGAAGGCGCCCATCATCAGCATGGTGAGGCTCGCCAGCACCAGCACTGGCACCACCCACACCTCCTTGCGCAGACCCGTGAACGGCAGCTGCGTGGTGGACACTATGCTGGGCGGAGTGGCGCCACTGGGTGGTGTGGAGCGTGGCGTGTTAGCAGCGCGTGCTCGGGCGCCCTGACTGCGCGTGGGCGTTGCTGAAGTGCTGCTCTTGGGCAACGGTGACTGCGTAGGCACCACAAAGAACTCCGTGGACATTTCCAAGCGTGCTGCACTTGAGACATTGCTCTCGGGCACATTGAGATCCTCGCGACGTAGCAGCTGCTTCCCACTGCGACGTACTGGTGCTGTTGTTGTTGTAGTAGTAGTAGTAGTTGTTGTTGTTGATGTTGATGTTGAAGTTGATGTTGAGATGCTGCTGCTGTTGGCCTTGAGCAATTGGTAGGCACTGCGCTCCCGCTCGAGACTGTGACTGTGGGTGATACTGGGGCTGGCACTGACGCTGGTCACGAGACGCACTCGTCGCCATATGTTATTGTTGTTGTTGTTGGTACTGCCACTGCTGCTGTTGGGATAAGAGCTTCGCGCCGCCAGCGCTGTTGAGATCAGCTGCAGCAAGAGCAGCAGCAACAGTATTTGCCATTTGCTCCTGCTGCTTCTACTCATGACCAGCGTCCGTTTGGTCATTGGAACTCGAACTCGCGTTGCCGTTACGTGCCGCAAACTCAATTGTTGCACATAGTCTTTGCAAACACACGCACTGTTGCAAGTAGAGTAAACACACTCGACACGCGCACTTGCAAACGCAATCGCAATCGCATTCACCCAAACCCAAACCCAAACGCACTCGCTTAGTTATGACGCTGACTCTCGACTGTTTTTCTACACGCGTTGCGTCTTCTTCTTTTAGTTCTTCGGCGTATTCTTCGGCTGCACGACTACTTTGGTACTTAACGCGCTCTCACGTCCGCTAGCTAGACCCAACCAACATCGACTGCCGTCTTGGAGCTGCCGCTCTGCCAAGTTGAGCTTGAGTTTGGCTCGTTTGAAGTCGAGTTTGAAGCCAAGTCGCAAAGCCGTTTGCTTGCAACTCATACCAAATCTTTGCTCTTTGCTTTTTAAGCGAATTGGTCTCTCGTGCAGAGAACACTTTCGTTTCATTCGTTCTGCTTATAGCTCGATTAGCGTTTGCCGCAATTTCGCTGCTTTGGCCATTGCCATCGCCCAAATTGGGCCTAACAAAAGCCAAACAAAAGGCGATTGTAAATCAAAAGACTGCTAATGATATATCGATACAGTACAGATAGCTGCCAGATATACATACATAGCTCCAGCTGAGCTACGTTCTTTCAAATTGTTTACTCTTGGCGCTTGCGTTTATGAGCGCATTTAGTTCACAACTGTAAATTGCCATGGGTATGCTCAGAAAGGTGGGCAACAAATAAAATTAACAAACCAAATAAACATATGTTTCAATGTTTTTCTTGTTTCTCTATTTGGTTTACTTTTACCTAGTTTGTTATCTGAATAATTTCTCAGGTAATCTAACATGAAACACTTGAGTAAATTAAACAAACAAAATGGAAAAATTAGCAAAATTTATTTTGTTCTGGTTACTTTACTTATAAACCAATCTTTATTATTGTATTTACAATTACAATTAATTAATTACAATTATTTTTATTTTTTAAAAAACCACAGATAATCCATCATTATTTATCAATTATTTGTAATGAAGAATTGAAAATAATTTAAATGGGATTCTAATTAATTACGACTACCTCCGAAAATTAATTAAATTAATTAGTAATGATAAATTAAATTTAACTTAATTCCTTAAAAAATTATATCTAAGTATTCTTAACTTATCTTGATGTTCTCAAAATTGCAGACGTAGTCAATTTTTATGACATTCACATTAGATTTATCTTTAATTTTAAGTCATGTTTGTAAGTCTTGTGAAATTAATCAATAAATTATATATTTCAAAAGCATCTCTTGCTCATGCACAAGCCATTAACCAGACAACAAAATTTAGCAAACGTATGTAGATCGTATTGATTCGGTCCGGTCTGTTTGCTTCAGAATGCTAAGACAAAGCGCTGCAAGAGAGCAACAAAGAGAGAGAGAGAGAGTATGTGTTCTATTATTGAAATGAATGCGGGTAAATAACATTTCAGCATGCCCCAAAAACTTTTGTCTCAACAGTTAGCTGTGCCACCAGCGCTGAGCAATCTGCCACCGAAACTTTAATGATTGCCAGCTTCAGATTTTTTAAAAAAGTTCAAATTTATCGTTTAAAGAATGTTTTAAAGAAAGTTGAATTGGAAAGAATTTAAGCATTGAAGTACTTTGCCTTAGCACGAGCCACAAACTGGGGCTAGTGTGCAGTCAAGAGTTATTAACGCAATATGTCTCGGCTTGGCAATGGCTTGGACTTGCATTGAAATCTGATCGAGCAGCAGAGCGGCATAAGCAGCATCTTAAATTTTATGCAGGTGCCATGGACTGATGCCGACTAGAATTTTGTTTAAAAGCGCTTAGCTGGGCTTAAGGTTGAGACTGTGGCTAATACTTGAAGCTTTGCCATTCGCTCAAGCGACACTTTAATTAAAAAACGACTAAAAAGCTAGCAGCTTACGTTTGTAAATAACAACTAGAGATAACTGTTCAGGCTTTGCACATGAAATATGATATGCCACTGAATGGGAAGAAGTTATGAGCTTTAGCAGCTCTTTAAGCAAATGAATATTATTTTTTCGCCGCAGTTGCTGCTGAGTAAACTTGCCATTAATGACGAACACACATTTTGAGGCAGTTCCAGCGGCAGCAGCAGCAGCGCAGCACGCGGCATGGCTTTGAAGGCCCTAATTTATGGGCCACAAGGCCTGCTGGCGCCATGAGGTCAAGAGTCAGCCGTTCTGGCCACGTTGGCCAGCGTGTTGTCCGTCGCAATTGTGAATGGTGCTGGCCTGGTTCTTTAATTTGCATCCTAACGCATTTTCCTCTACAGCAATCGCCAAAGCTGGCTGCTGCTGCTGTGGCATAAATCAACGAAAATGAATTTGAAATTTTTAATTTAAACCAGTTGGCGCAAGTGCAATGAACTTGGCTGCAAAATGTGCTCGTAAGGACAAAAGCCTTTGGCGAACTTATTTATTTATCAATACGCTAACCTGTGCTACGGGTATGGGCTCATTGAGTTCACTGTCGACGTTATTCGGGCCAAAACTCAATTCTGATTTATTCGCCTGCCAACAAACGGCCGCTGCTGCCCCACCTGATACTCAACGGGGCTGCGCTTTAATCACGTGCGTGCAATACGCACATGATGCGACTTCCCAATACAAAGTCTGCCCCATGCATGCCTGAACCGAAGGCTGAAGCTGCAACGCTTGCTGCAGCATAAGTTGAAGCTAAAGCCGTTGTTCATGTGTATTCCGCTCTGGTGTTGCAAATGTTGCCAAGCCAAACACCCAAACACCCAGCGAGCCAGCCAGTCAGCCTCCAGCCAGACAGATTGTTTTACTATGCTGCACGCGTAAATGCGCCTTCATGTTTTTAAAAATATACTGACCCAAAAATTGCTATGTAAATGATTTACTGAAATAATATTAAACTAAACTTAATAAAACCAATTATGTTTTCAATAGTAAACATTTTCAACAATTTTATCTATTCAGACATTTTTACAATTCTTTGAAATCATTTTAAGCATTTCAAGTTTTCTACAAATGATCAAGTTGTCCATATTATTTTTCACATCTTTTAATTTTGTTCTAAGGTAGGGGAAAACGCAATGTTAATTTCAAGCAAACGATCCAAGCTATGACCAAGTAAATCTTGTCTGTTCCTATTTGGGTTTTAATACTGTTGAAAAATATATTATATTAGAGTCGGGAAATAAAAAAAAAAAAAGAATAAGATATTTTTTTAAAGCAAACCGAAAATTGTTCCTAAAAAATTCCATTCGGTCGCACGGCTACATCTTTCCTGCTAAGCCTAAATAACTTTCCAGCGCTGTATAATATTCTGCAAGACTCTTGTGTACATGTGTGAGTGTGTGTTTGTATGAGTGCGCGCGCATGCGTGAAACGTTCGTTTTAATCGATGCCTGGCCATCGAATATTTCTTTGCCACGACAGAGCCGTCGTCGGTTCTGTTCTTGAATCCGGCGTATAAGAGTTACATGGTGCGGTCCATTGGGCAGGCCATTATTGTTCGCCAATTGGCTGGTTGGGCCTAAGACCATCGTTTGCCTGATTTACTATGATTCGCTTGAGTTTTATGTGCAGAAAGATAACATTTTTAAGATATTGACACCTTGTTAGGCATTTGAGAAAGTCAAGCAACTGCAACTAGCAACAACCTTTGGCTAGCTGCATGTAAACATGCCACAGCAACTGGTGGAAGTGGCAAGCCCTTAGTTAACATCGCACTCGCTTCATTGTGTTTACGCATTTGCTGTGGCTTTGACTATGGCTTGAGCATTTGCGTGGCTAATTGCTGTTAAAATTAAATGCGCCACCATCAACAAATGCATAAACATTGCAAGATTATCAAAAGCGGCAAGCTCCCAGATACAAAGCGACTAGCCGACACAAGCCATACAACCATGAGTCGAAAGCCCAAAGCCAAAAGCCCACGTGGGTGTCACACTCTTAGTTGAAGCGCTAAAGGCCGCTCAGCTCGATTTATGGCAAAGGAATAATGCATATATTTATTGCTTCATTAGCGAAAAAGCCGTTCAGCAACCAAAACGCGCCATGCGCTACGCGGACGAAGGATGTGTGGAATACTTAGGCCCTTCTAGCAGAAAAAATATTTTCGTATATCGTAATTCATACATAGATCATTCCAAACCTGTTAAAAAATTATTATAATTAACTTTGATTTGAAGCACCTGAAAAATAAGGAGGAATTTTTGAAAAAAATTTAAAAAAAAAAACCTAAAAAATGTTTCCATGCATTTGAAGTATTCTTTTTATGAATATAAGTATTTATATGAATTTTATAATATATTACTATTTTTTTTTCAATAGTCTCAATTCTTTCCCTAAATAATTTAATGTACTACTCTTACTAATGGAAATGGTAATATATTTAATTCATGTATGTTCATTAAAATTGTCAGTCACTTGTCAAGAGCATTTAATAGTCGTGCTGTTTACATTCATTTTATGATATTGTTCTTGGCACACAGATTGATTGAGTCTTTTATTAAAGCGCACGTACAGCATATTATATAAATTGTTAGTTACGTTACGGTCCCCCAGACTTAATGTACTTGTACGTCATGCCGACAACAGATACGCCAGCCCTTCGCTCAATTCTTAACGCTGTTCTTCCTTCAGTTACTTTAGCCACTCTTTAGCTTTGGTGTCGTATGGCAAACGGGACAAAACGCCCCCAAGTCACTGCCTCTGATGTTGTGTAAGTAAATCTGTGCAGACATTGAATGAAAGAACTCAAAATGAACTGTACTGCAGACCTAATATATACCCTAGCAATTGACACTAAAAGCCACTTCATTGAGCAAATTACAGTCATAGCTAAATCTATACTATTTAATGTGTAATAATGTATATTAATTTTTGATTATGCGTATTATTATTATTATTCAGCACCGCCGCCTGTTTGATCTGTTGAGTGGCACAGGATATAGGAATTTGCTTGAGTCATATGATGATGTTGCTCTCTTAACATAGGTCCATAGACATGGACATGGGGTCCTATGGCCAGCAACGTATCAATTATGTGCCAAAGTGCTAATGGCTGTTGACGGCTCAACAAACGCTGAGTACTGGAGTGCAGTGGAGAGGAGTGTCATGACATGGCTATTGTGGGTGTTGCTGGCATAAATTCCACAGCGAAATGTAGCTTGGTGTGTAGAACATGTTATTGCCTTGGAGTTGCATAGAGGCTATTGGTGTACATAACTTTATATATTCATGTGTATCCCAGTGTGCAAAAGTGAAAACTGGTTTTAATTGTTACCCTCGCAATGCAATTGATGCACTCAACCAGTGCAGATGGCGTGCCAATGAGCATTTCAATTATGACACAAATCCATAGCACGCCACAAATAACCAAAAATCAGCGAAGCGCGCACAATTCGCAAATATGGCCGAAAGCCAGCCCCAGGCAATATGTAGCTCCAGCTCACCCGCCCCACCTCAACCTGAACATTTCTTTTGTAACTTTTTTACAAAGTGAATCCGTTATGCATGTACATCCAATTAGGCATTAGGCTAGCTGCTGCTGCTGCTGCTGCTTTGGCTGCTTTCTTTGTTGTCCTGGACAAGAGCAAGCATGTTTTGAGCCCATTCCTTTGGTCTTTTTTGGGGCACTGCGCTAGTAACTTATACTCTTGTCGTTCACAGCGCATGATTAATGACCATCAAGGGCCGAAGCCAATCCCAAATGGAAGTCGTGTAAAAAAGGATGCCAAGCCCCCTTCGCCCTTTACTGTTCGCTGCGCGCGCTTAGCAGCGACCAAGCAATAGCCTAGCTAAAGAACTAAAGCGTCTGGCTGACTGGAGTCGTAGTCGATAACCAACTAGGCAAAAATGATATTTGAGTCGCTGGGCGAATGAGCTACTGCAGTGGCTGTAACGCTGGCCTAAACTGCTCAAGATTGCGGTCACTGATAACGCTAATGCTTTAAGTTAGACATAAAGGTGACTCAAATTTTCTGGAATTTTATATTTGAATGATTTGAATTTCTGCAAGGCCCGAATTAAGCAGCCCCAGTTGTCATGTGTAGCGGACAAACAAGAAAATCGCAGCGATACACTTATATGTATGTATTTACATACGTACATGTGTGTGTGTAAGTTTCACACCTGAATGTAATCGAATTTTTATCATTTTACCTCCGCATTGCATTGTTGCCACGCAGCCTAGCGAGCATTCCCCACTACACACACACACACACACACATGCTCAGTCGTACAGAGAGACACTCACTCACACTTACATACAAGAGTCAACGAGAGAAACATGGACACAGATTAGGACCTAGGCTGCAAGACTGGCCAGCAAATTGAAATTTATTGCCACTGAGCCACTGGAAATGCAAGCCAACAAACTCGTAAAAACCTCAAAGGGAGCTGCAGAGTCAGAGATTCATGGGAAAGGGAGGGAGCAATGCAATGCAAAATTTGGTCAGCGAACTGGGTCGCAATAGTTAGGCGTGCCACAGACGCAGACGCAGATGCAGATGCAGATGCAACTAAGCCAGTCTTATTGTTAGCTTCGGAGGTGTGACATTAGCCCATTAGAGTTGAAGTTGGAGTTGGAGGCCAGATCATCGCGAATGTTGTCTATCTGAGATCGAGAATCAAGCATCGACTATATTGTCAGTCACAGCCTGTGGATTAGTCAGTCTGCCATCAGCCAGTTGCGCAGCCAGTCTAATACCATTGGCAATGGCTCAGGCTATGGCTAAGGTTGGGGCAAAGCCAACGCCCGCACGACTAGAAGCTGCGACTTGCCACCGCCATCGAAGATTTATGGCTTAGATAAGCGCGAAAAGTTACAGATGCTTATGCAGTGGCAGCCACCGCAAGTTTCTCTCGTCTTCCTTTTCAGGTTTTAAGTTCAACAAATCAGCGAGGTGCGTTGCAAAAGTATTGCAATCAAGCCCATACCTATAACAATTATTTTTGCAAACAACTTTTGTATGATTTAAGCTCTAATAACAAATTTTTATATGCGTACATTTTTTTTCTATCAATTGAAAATAAAATAATTGATATTATGGGTCAGCCCTCTCAGAATGTTGCCTGCAGCACATTGTCATCGTCGTCTCGTTAACGAGGCGCGATTGTTGGCCGCGATTGGCAATTGGCAACGGCAGCAGCCAGTCAATGTCTTTGGCCTAAGCTTAAGGGCCGTCCTTTCGATAAGCATCATAGCCTTGCTGGCCACCTTAGCCAGCCAACTTAGCCGCAACTTGAGTTCCAGATGCTGTTTTAACTCCTGCTGACTGCTGGCTAGTTAGCTTAGTGGATGCCGCTCTTAATTCTTTGGCTCTTATCAGTCCCGTCGCATCTGAAATGAGGTCAATTATCAATGGGCCGGAGCCAAAAGTGCAAGTTGTTGCCAAGCCACAGCCGCAGATTGTGGAAACCCAGCCCCATTCCGAAACTGCAATATTCCCTCATAGTGTAGAGTGAGACTTGAGCTCATAAAAAGAAGTTTCACTTTCAATTGCGCGTCTAGAGGCGAGAGTAATAGAAACTGCACATTAAGCGCAACACGTGCCACGCTTGATGGGAGCAGCCGCCAGCGATACGTTGCACTTGCAATCAATCACAAAAGCTTGCCACAGCTAGTTGTAATTAGCGCAGGGAAAAATCAACAACAACAACAACAAAAATAATAATAATAATAATAGCAATCTGCAGTGCACAATGTGCATTAAAAAAAGACAGCAACTGCAAGTGCAACATCAGTAACAACAACAACAACAACATCTGCAAAAGAAAACAAAGAAAGCATGACGAAGTCGATGTAGAGCCAAAGCAGCAGTAAATATTTTGAATGCAGCCAAGAGAAGGCCGCAGAACAGATAGCAATTTGTTGAGGCAATGGAGCAGCAACTTGGCCAGTTTCATTAAAATTATTTTGGTTGAATAACAATAGTAATAATGATCAAAGCCAGCCAACAAATAAAACAAAACTAAAACACTAAAGTGAAAATTTCACTTGATGCTCAAACTGTTGCTTTTGTTGCTGTGAGCTGTGAGCCCATGAGCAATTGAAAATCAACAACAACCGCAGCCAGCAGCTGTAGCTGGAGCTGGAGCATAAATGATTATGGAAATTTTGCTTTTACATGAAATCGCAAATGAGCGTGACAGGGTCTTGAGAGTCAAAAGCCAATGCCAATGCCAATACCAAGCCAAAGCAAAATACGTCTATAATGCAGTTGCAATTAGAGCTCGCATATGCTATAAAGCGTTTAATTGCTTACTAGTGTTATTATTGTTTAATAGAAAAATTGCAAATGGCTGGAAAAGGATGTAAATGCAATTTGAGCAGAGCCCTCTAGCTGCCAATTGGCTTGTCACCGAGAACATGCACAAATGTTGACCTTTAATTATGAACAACTGCAACAGCACAGCAAATCAAGAGACACAGAGCAACAGTAGCAACAACTTGTTTCCCACTTGGCCACCGTTTGTTTAACTACGCACATGGCAAAGAGCTGGCAAAATTATTATAAAAGGAGCCAAAGGAGGCACAACAACAACAACAACGACGACGACAACTGCAATTTGTCCATCTTCAGGCACAGCAACAATAACAACAACAGCCAGACTCTGTGGCTGAGGCTGGGGCATGGAATCAGAGACACAGTCACGCCTTGCATGCAAGCAAAGCTCAGCATAGAGCTGGGCCATAGCTATTGCTTGCTGGGTGACAAGTGCTTAGTGTCAGCACCTTGGCCAGCATATGCATACCTCCCTACTTGTACCGCTTGCCAGCTGCCACTGTTGACAATTTTGTTTAACTTGGCCAGGATGCTGGCGTGCTGCTGTTGGAGTGCTTTTGGTGCGGAGGGAGGGAGGTCGACCATACAGCGGGTACTCAGTTTACACATTAATTATCACTTTTGTTGCCGGATGATGGTGGCTCAGTGGTGGCAGTGGAAAGAGACAAGCGACGGACAGGCGACAGCTAGACGACAGTTGAGAATATTAGAAGGCATGCGCACTTAGTTCGTTGCTTAAGTCTTTAGCTTTAGAGCTTTTTACGCCACTTACCAAGTGATAAATGAGCTGCTGAAAGCAAAAAATGGATAAACGGAAAAGGCAAAGGTTCTAGGGTTGAAACAGCAGCTGCTGGAGGCTTGAGGATCACTGATTTATGCACTCCAGGCACAAAAGTAATCGATAATAATCGATAGCAACACCCACTTGATAGCCCAGACTACGCACACGTATGTATATGTATGAAAATTAAATTATAAAATACTTTACAAGTGGGTCGGCCCCCACTTGCATACCTGCCTGTCCGCCTGTCCGGCCGACCGCCCGCCTGCCTGCCTGACTGCCGCGCCACGCCATGCCTAGCACTGCGCGATGCTTTCAGCTTCGATTCTGCAATAAAATTGCACACAAACGAGGGTGGACATGCGATTTCCTTGACATTTATGCATTGCAACTTGCAGACTCTGTGGGACGGTCCCAAGGAATTGTCTGCCAAAGCTTCAGCCTCAATCAGTGATACGCCCTACTCGTGTAGCCCAATGCGTGGCGCGACCAAGCCAGCACCAGCCCATGCGGCAGCCAAAGCAAATAGCCAACGGCCAAAGTTTGTCTTTGCGCACAGAGCACCAGAGCAACACATATCAATTATGGGCAACCGAAACAATAATGCTGAAAACAATAAAATTATAACGATTGCATGGAATATGCCAATGACATTGGATTAAACGCATACCTTTCGATCTTAGCATAAATATTATTTATCTTTTTTTGTAATATTTCTACAAATACATATCCATCTTTTACATACAGCAGGCGCCACTCGAAAAACTTGTCCACGTACTCTAATGTATAATATGCATACTCTAGGTCGGCCAAGTCAAAGCGGCTTTAAGTGCCGGCAACCTGAAGTATACATCCAGAAAGTCCTGCATAAAAAATGATTAATTTCTGGCCTGATAATTTATGTAGACACATAATTCACAGCGGGACATTTTTTAGCTAGAGTTCAGACCCCAGTCTCGTGCTCTCCACTTAAATGCGCCTCTATAAATAGCAAATACCAAGATTTTCATGTACGTGTATGTGTGTGTGAGTGTGCTTAAGTGTCGGTCATATGCTTATGTTGAAAATAAAAGGTAAGGCAATGAGCGACGCAGGAATCGGCGCGCAGATTTGGCTTATATTGAAGCTTACACGCGGATGCCAAGTCAAGGTTATTCTATGGTCGAAGGGACTACCACCTGGCACCTGAGTTGGGCAACATAATTATCATTATAATTATCATTATATATGTATTTTTAGCGCAGATGACCAGGAATTAACCCGAATGCTTTATGCCTCAATCAAATGTAGTTGTTGGCCTTTCGCTTGAAAATTATCAAGTTTGTTGCTTAAGTCATTTGTATTTGCTTTGCAGCAAAAAAATGTAGTTTTAAATTAAGCTTTTATATCATTTGTATTAATATTAATGAATATTTCAAGTCAGCTATTGAGCTTATAAGATTTTATATTAAATTATTAGATTCATGCTCATTATGCAATCATATTTGACATTATTCGATCCATTTATATATGGATTATTCGATCCATTCAATAGATTGTCAATAGACGGTCAGCAGCTTTACAAATGCCCATCCTCCTTCACTGATTGAGTCAACCAACTCCAGGCTGGCGAGCAACTGGCATAAATTGTAGGCTGGCAGCCCGCTGGCTTTCGTTTCTAATTTTTGCATATGAGCCAGCATTCTGGAAGCTCGGCTCCCGTTCACCGAGAGGTACTAGCACATATGGATGTATATATACATATATATATATATATACATTGATGGCGATGTTTTAACGCATTTTATTGCTTTATTTGAGACCATAGCCTCGCATCGGCATAGGCATCGACATCGGCTCTTGTCAATTTTACAACTTTATAGAGGCAAGCGCTTATCGTTTGCATATTTATGCTCTGCTCGATGGCCATGTCTCTTAATATTTTTGACATATTGGCTATGGCCGCGTGCTGGCCCCAACCATTGTTGGCCCTATTGCTTAGTTGTTGGTGGTTGTTCGTTGATGCTTGTTGGTTGTCCGTTGGCTCTTGCTTGTTGCCTGATGTTGTTCGCTTCCTTTGGCATGGTGCCGGGGTTCTGAGAGAGGCTCATTGTTGTCGTCATTTGTTGGCTGCGCCTTCCACAGAAATTTGTGCAACTCGACTCAAAGCGTTGAGTTCTGTATTTGCCTCTGTGACTCTGTCTGTGTCTTTAGCTGTGTTTGCATTTGTGTCTGTGCTTGAGCTTGTGTCTGCGTTCGCATTTGAATTGCAAATCCTATTATGACTTGTGAAATTATAATTTTTCTAGCCTGCCAGCCCCAGCCCCAGTCTCAGTCGAAGTCGCGGTCGCAGTCTCAGCCACTCCAGGTTCATGTCCATTTGCAGGGTCCAGTCTCAAGTCTCAAGCCTTGTTGACTGCAGTCTGTGTAGAGCAGAGGGTTCAATAGCATGAATTATGTATATGCAGGCGCTTTCGGAGCGCGCACGCATCCCAAGCACTTAGATATGATAACGTTGCACATTTTGCAGCACACTCTGGAACACCAGCTTTGCTTCTCGTGTATTTGTATTGGCCAGCAACAAGCTCCCCACGCCCCAAAAAAAGCAAAAAAGAAAATCAACTCACAGCATTCGCATTCAAATGGTTGAAATGGCCAATGCTTTATGCGTAGCATCTGCTGCAGCCACTGTAAATGTAGCTAAGACTGTGGCTCTTGCTCTGGCTGTGGCTGTGGCTGTGAGATGTAGACGCTGACAACGCCCCCTCTTTTGGTTGCTACCGCAGCTTGAGCATTGGGTCTAGGTCCAGGTAACGCTGACAGAACAAAGAAGTCGTTCATTTGTAATTGTTGTTGCTGCTGCAAAGGGCACTCTTTGCCAAGGATTACCAACAGCATCAGCAACAGCAGCAGCAACAGCAGCAGCATCAGCAACAGATGTACACGCACATACTTCAACCCAACTCCAGCTCCAACTGCAACTCAAATACAGCGCTTGCATACTACTATTTATGTGTGCTCAGGCTGTATTCGCATGCATATCTTTTATGACTTTTGACTTTAACCAAAGTCAGCGAGCCAAGTTGAATGACCGCGACATGTGTACGCGAAGCCAAAAGCAAAGGTCTTGTCAAAAATCCTTTGCTAAGCATTAAGTTCAATAGTTTTAAATTAAATTGACCTTCCAATGGTAGCTTTCGATTGAGCTGCGCACGGCAACAAACAAATCGCATACAATTAGATGTCAGTCCATATTCAAGCTGGCCCTCCAACTGGCTATGATTACTGTCGCCACTGGGATGTAGTCCTTCGTTCGTAGTCTCAGTTGCAGGCCAGGGAAGAATAGATCAAGCAACCGCAGTCAAATCAATGTTCTGCGCTAACAAAACTAACAAACTGTAGCTTAGCTAAGAATGGAAGCCCGGCAGTCGCCCTCTTACCATTTAAAGAGCGCATTTTTCCCATCATTACCATTGAGCAGAAGGGAACCAGCATGCAGATGAAGTTAAATCAGCCAAAGAAGATGCGTACTTAGTTGCACACTGCTTGTGCCTACGACTGTTTGGTTCACGAATTCGCAGTCCATTGAGACAGGAAAGCAAAGGGTGCGACATGCATACTGGTTAATATCCCCGATCAACTTATCACGCAACTTGAATGTATTTACCTAACCATTGGATTTTTCAACTCAAGACCATATAGTTAAAGAATGTTAGTTGCACTTTTGTTGTTAATAAAAATAAGGCATGTGACCAGTGTGCACATGTCCAACATGCTCAATTTGTAGGGTACAAGAGATCAACAAGAACGGTGGCTGCCTAACCATTGCACTCCAAACAAGGCGAAATGCATGTTCATCCTCCTATCGTA
Source organism: Drosophila busckii (assembly GCF_011750605.1). Taxonomy (NCBI): domain Eukaryota; kingdom Metazoa; phylum Arthropoda; class Insecta; order Diptera; family Drosophilidae; genus Drosophila; species Drosophila busckii. Next base: position 18,939,003 of record NC_046606.1, on the reverse strand, counting down.
ACAAGAACAATTTGTTCTAATGCGCCATGGCAGCAGCAGTCCAAGACGTAACATCCACTAACTGGCAGCTGTAGCCTGTGCCTAAGATGCTGCAGATGGCGTGGAATAGGCAAAAACACAACAAACAAAACAAAGGGCAGCCAGTGAGCACGCAATGGCCGGAAAAAATGTAGACATTAAGCTGCAGAGTGTGTCCAAGAAATGGGGGAGCGAGGTTGCAGCTGAGCTGCCGCTTAACATCGAGTGACACGCAATGGGCAAACGCCAACGCGAAGATACTAGCCACAGTTATAGTCACAGTGTCCACCGCAGACAAAACGTATTTATGTATCTGTAGATGTAGATATAAATATTTGAAATACTCGTATAAAATTCGACATATATCTTGCGCGCTAGGCTTTGCCAGTTGACTTTTATAGTCGCTTTAATAAATTCATTGCGGAAATTTCATTAACCGCCATTTGGGGGAAGCTCAGCCTGGACGCCTGCGAGGAGCAGGTGAACATCTAACGCCGAGAAGAAGCCCCTGTACTTGTTTCTGCTACATGGCATAAAAATATTTACCGCCTTAATTCGAGTGGCTTATAAATTTGCACAAACGCGACCATATATAGCGTTAAAGCATGCGCATGAGCATGGCCCATGGGGCACCTTAGTCCACCGACCTCCACTGTCCACCCAATTGAATAGTTATTGTGCTGAGCAACTGTGATAGTCATCATAGAATCGCATTCCTTAAACACATCAGAGAACAATCAATCACTGCAACAAGCCTCGAGAGAAAACAAAAGTATTTCACATATGTATAAGCTTGAATAAGATTTAATTCAGTTTGTTTTTTATTTAATTCGTATTCTACTCAAATTAATATTTGCTTTTTCTTTTTCAAATTCATCGTACTTTATGGTGTGTTAAAGGATACAAATGATCGTTGATAATAAAACATAAATGGCCACAATGTATAGAAACTATAGCTAAGATTTGGCAGCTTACACCGCTCTGGCAAGTTTTGCATTAAATGAAATATTATATGTAGGGAATTTGAAAAATTCCGTTTTTGGTTTCAGCGAAACTAATTTATCAGTACTTATGTGTTAAGATCTTTGGGTTAATTCATTTGGTTGAATTTTCTATTCAAACTCATTTGGGTTAGGTTAAATTCAATGGTAAAAACTAAGAAAGCATATTTTCGCTATGGCACTGTAGCTGACGCTATCACTTACTCTCCCTTTTCCCCATTCTCTATATATCTATTTATATAGAAATGGGTGCTGTCTACTACTACTGTCTGTCTACTGTCTACTTTTGTTTCATATACATGGTTGCAATCTTATCAAGTATGGTATCAACAGAGAGCAGGTCCTCGTTAAACTTCTTCATGATTGGTGCTGGCACAATCCATTTAAGAAACTCTTCCACATTCAGACGCAGTCGCTTCAGCGGTGTCATAGTTGGATCGTCGTGTGACGGTCGTTGTGCCAATTTCAAGGAAGCAATTATCACGTTGTCAATTAAACGCTTCTCATATCCCAGCTGTCGTAGCTTCTGTGCCGAGCTTATCTTCTTTAGCACCACAGCTATGTTGAAGCGAATGCTAGTCAGCACCTGTGCATCTGCACTTTGACTTTCGTTGAGCTCGTCGTAGGGCTGGCATTTGGGACACTGCTCAGCATGCGCCTGCAGCTCTATTTTGATTTTAAAGAAATCATGGCACCCCAGGCACATATAGGGCTTGTGCTGTTTATGGATCTTCTTCATATGATTCTTGAGATGCGCCAGCTGAGAGAAGGCCACCTCATCCACGCACAGTTGACAGCGAAAGGGCTTCTCTCCTGTATGCTTGCGTATGTGCAGCTTCAGCACGCTGGAGTGTGCAAAGGTCTGTTGACAGATCTGTAAGTTACATGGAGTAAGTGGAGTGCGTCTTATTTTATTTTTATTTTACTCTCACCTGGCACTGATAAGGTCGCTCACCAGTGTGCATGCGCATATGAACATTGTACTGAGATTTTTGTGTGAAATATGAATTGCACACTTCGCAGACGTGCGTCTTGACTACCGCATGCTTCTGCATATGTGTGGCAAGATCCTCATCGGGATCAATGATCTTGTGGCAAATCTGGCATTCAAAGTGGCTGAGCTTGTGGTGATCTTGGTTGATATGAGCGCGCAGCGCCATCTCATTGACAAATTGATTTTCGCATATGGCGCATTTGTGATCCAAACCCTGCTCATGGCGGTCCATGTGCACGCGTAGATTGGCATTCGTCGAAAAGCTGGCAGAACATTTGGTGCAGTTGAACTGTTGTATGCTTGTCTTGTGATGCGAGACCATGTGTTGTTGGAGCTAGAAGAATGTGGATAAAATTATAAGCTGCTCATTCAAAATAGTAATTTAAGAAGAACTCACCTGACCACCTCGAGCAAAGCGTTTCTCACACAAGGCGCAGGGATAGGGTTTCTCTCCCGAATGAAGACGCATGTGCAGCCTGAGGCGCTCCTTTAGGGCAAAGGACTTGGGGCATTGTGTACAAGCGAATTGCTTCTTATGCTCGTGAGCCGTGGTTATATGATTCTTAAGATTCACTGCTTGCCGATAACACTTGCCGCATACAGTGCATTTATGCGGCCGTTCGTCTGAATGGATAAGCATGTGGCGCTCTAAATCGGTCTTGCCACCAAACTCTTTGGAGCAATGGTTACAAACGTGCTGCTTGCGTCGTGTGGCTTCCGATTTACGCACCGATTTCTTCAACTCTGGCTGTATATAGTCCGTATCTGAAGAGTCCTGATCCGCTTCTGCATCGACATCTTCAACCCAACAAAGTTCCTGCAGGCTATGAACGCTTGTCTTGCGTCGCTTCTTTGGCAATAGTGATACAGTGGGTGAGGAATCGCGGGCCGCCGGCGGCGATGATAGCGAAATACCGCTATCTGTGAGCAAAGAGACGGCATCCTCCTTGGAGAGACTGCGACGACTGCGTACCATGCTGAGTTAGTTTTTAATAGTTGCAGAGCTTGCTGCACCCAACACCAGCTGCTTATTTAGTTGGGTAGGGGGTTGGGTTAATGTTTCTACTATATTTATATTTTTGGATTTATTATTATAGTTATTATGTTCTTTGGTTATTGTTTTTTACTAATTTAGCTTAAGGAGATATTCCCAAACACCTTGGATTGTTTTAGCGATTTGGTTTTAGCTTCGCTGTAAGAAAAATTTAAAAGCTATTATTTATTTTTTAGCTTGCAATGCCACGTTCTAAGTAACACACACAACACAAAACAGTCCCCAAAAACAAAAAACGAATACAATAAGAAATATTTCAGCTGTGTCCACCGAACTCTTGAAACTGACGCTGACGATAAGAATAGTTTAAATAGAGCGGCCAACTGAGTAGAGGTAAAGATACACTGAGAAAAAGGCAAACATGCATATTTTTATAAATACTAAAAAAAAAAGAAAACTAACAATGAAATCACACACAAATGTATACCAATAAACTTTAAATTAAAATTTTTAATTTCTCTCAGTGCAATTGTACTTAGTACACTATTGCTTTATCAGCAAGAAATTCTAGGTATGAATGTGAGTAAACACCTATTTGATAACTTACAGTCGCAATCCTGACAAGTTGCTTAGTTTGTTTTCTCAATCTTTTGTTCAGAATGAAATAGCAAGCACTGATAAGAGCACAAATCGGGCAATAACTGATAAGGTCCAGATAAATGATTACATGCGTGTGCGTGTATAATGTACGAAGTAACTTTTTTCACTTTAAAACTTTCTGCTGCTGTCGTTGTTGAGAACTTCTAATGAAATGGCATATCAAAGAAGGAAAAAGTGCACGGGAAACAAAGAAAACTGTAAAAATCAAGAACAGAAACAAACGAAGACGTCAATGACGACCCTGGGAACAGTTAGCGCGAAATTCATACACACATATTGTATGTATGTATATACATATGTAGTGTAGGTCTGTACTTGTGTGTTTTTGTTTATTAACCATCTGGCGACCAGATTGCTGGAGATTTACAGACCTTTGGCGACGCTTCACTGGCAACACCGACGCCCAGCGCACGAGCCCATTGGCCAGAGTTAGAACAGTCAATGCTAAAGGGCACGCGGTTGGGACTGCAGTAATTCACACAGCTGCACGTTACGCAAATGAAGCGTAAAAAGAAAATGAAAACACTGTTGAAAAGCGAATTATGAAGCGCGAAACCAAACCCAAAGTTTAACTGTAACTGTTGCAGCCCCGCCAGCTACAGCCACAATTCCCCTTGCCCGTGACCGTACAGAAGCCAGCGATTAATTGAAATGAAAGAGAACGTTGAAAAAGCACGAACGACAGTGAAAACTGACAAAAGGTGTGTGCTTATGCTTGTGCGTGCCAATGATTTATGCGGCAACAAAAAAGATATACAAAAAAACGAGAAAGAATCTTTTGGAATGAGCACAACATGACGGCGTAATTACAGGGCGCCGGAAAAGGGGTATAAGAGGTCAAACATTGAAGTCTTTTGTTTTTCATTAAGTCTTACAAAAAAGGGTGAGCGCGTTATTAAGTAACCAACACCAATTGCAATGTTAACTTTTAATACGATTTAAAACTAACCAACACCAATATCAGTTCTATTCAATCAGAAAAAAACTATGAAGTCAACTTACCCTCAGCTTGCGCTGCCTGCAAAACAAACCACACAACTGAATCACACTCACACAGAGATAGAGATACACCCAAAAACAAACAATCATTTTTACAGCACATTTCTTAGCATTTTCTTTTACCTTGAGTGATTGCACAAACTACATTTTCCGAACGCTAATCAATTCTTACTTTGGGTCGTTCTTTTTATTAGTGCACCACATTTCACAGTTTTTTCATTTTATTATTGTACTTTCTTGCAAGAACTGAAATTATCGATTTTTTTGGTATCGATACTTCGAAAATATGCCAATTTGGAGTAGATTCCTATATTTAGCATTTAACGTTATTACTTATTATGAATTTACTTGTGCCTATTAAATATATATATGTTTATGAAAAGTTTGCAACGTATTTATTTATCGATGCCTAGGTGTATTATATGCAACCCTATTTGTTGTCGGTAAGCGTAAGCTAGCTCAAGTGAACCAACTTCCGTTTGTTGCCTCAATTTTTAAAATGAACTGCAACAATTTTAGTAAAATTCTGTTATTATATTATGCTTTGTGTATGCAGACAAAGCTAAAACTACAAACAATGATATATCCAAATATATAAGTTGTATATATTTTTCAAAATGCCAGGCGTTTCATTAATAGGTACATGGTCTGATCCACCTCGAAGCCGTGCAAGTTGTTAGCATCACCCTGCAGCCTCATCAGAAGTCCTCCGAATGAAACGTATGCCGACAGCCGGGAAGAGGACGACTCGTTGTGAGCTTCGTCTCCTTCAATGCGATAGATTTTGCCAAACATGACGTATTCAAAGCTATCGGCGCGTGATCCCTCTGTATCCATTGGATTGTATTCCCCGCTATCTGGGCACCCATCCTCTCTGAGGGTTGTGGCCAGCACTAGGCGGAATTTGTCTCCTAGCTCCATAGGATAGAGCCATGAGTTAATGTCCAGTATGAGGTCCATTTTGAAGGATTCTGACTCACAGTGAAGGCGGGAGACACGATCGAATTTTTTACCTTCTGGATCCATATCCTTGACGTTGAATATGTCCTCAAATAATACCCCAGCCATTTTGGCTAAAAATATGATAAACAAATTATTTAATTTATTGTACAGCGTTATTCTCACCGCCAAAAATTTACCTTGTGTATAGAAATCTTTATTTGTTAATTTTGGGAGCAACCTAGTACTTTTTGTATTTATACAACCCTATATTAATAGTTTGATATTTAACTCCTATTAATTTATTCACACAACAGCAAATTATTTAATAATTTTAACAATGTTTTGCTTCAGCGTGCTACCGCTGCAGGGATGAAGAAGAGTTGTATCATTTTGTTCAGAGCCAAATCAAATGAATGGCTCTTGGAACTTGTTCCCCTGATAATGAATCAGTATTTTTACTAGCTTATTATTAGCGCTACCAGACCTTTAAAAATTAGTCAGGTTTTAAAATTCGTATTTGATTTTATTCATACCAAAGGCTTACTATATATTCTGCGTTTGATCAGAATATCGAATGACCTATCCCTCTTAATTTATAGATAATAATTCAACCTAAAGTGAATTGTGAAACACGGGCGGGCCTTCTCTTTAATGGAGCGTTTACAACTAAACGCTGTGGCCGGAAGGGGATCCGACGATCCGAAAAAGGCAGTGTCAATTGCGTAGCGGGAAACACAGCTTTGTTGGCGTTGATAATCTGTGCTGGTCTGCGTTGCGGGAGAGTTATTAATTTGGCAGGCCTGCGTTGTGCTTGCACTGGACGAATCACTTGACGGAAAGCCGCGAAGCGCTGAACTAACGGCAGTACCAATTGTGCTTGTGGTCGTAGACTTGCAAGATTTACAAGCGATTCACTTGTAGAAGAACTCTGCGGTGGCAGATATGTTTCCGAAACATTAACCTGTTCGGTGGGAGGCCCATAGGTATTATCGGGTGGACCATATACTTCGTCGGGGGGGCCGTAAACTTCATCCGGCGGTCCGTACACTTCGTCTGGCGGTCCATATGTCAAATCAGGCTCTGGGTAATTTGCAGCCTGCTCCGTTGGCAATTCAAATGGCGGATCAGGCGTTAATCCTGCTGGAGGATATGGCGCCGCTTCCTGTTGCTGTAGTACGGGTCCCGGAAAACGCAAGCGAGCTGCGTTTACTTGAATACTTAAAACCGAACAAATGGCAAATATTAAACCACAAGCACCAATCATTTTGATGTCAAAACATGAACTGCAATTGAGTTTCGACCACTGCTGCCTATAAATACCAACACCCAGCAATAACCTTCATAGGTTTTACTGTGCAAGCTGCCCAAAACTTTACACAAGGTCGGAATCGAACACCGCGATGACTTATACGGCAAACCCAAGCCATGGATTACGTGCCCAAAAGCAATGTAAGTCGAAAATATTGCAGTCATTGTGAGTGACTCAATTTTATTGATAACATTTACATTTAAGTAGTTAATAGATCTACCAATTTCGGTGTAACACCAGGCGCTGAGGTACAGGCTGTTGGCGGCGTCGTCCTTGTGGGAAGCGTTGATAGATTCTGGCTGATTTGCCAGATTCTGGTTGATCGAGCGTCGTAGAGACGGCAATGACGCTGCCATCATCGGACACTTGTACAAGTACATCCTCCTCATCCGGTGAAGGCACTAGCTTTGCATCACTAGGTGGCAAATCCTCCTCTTCTGTGGCAGGAATGTCGTCTGTTTCTGGCTGTGGTACTTCAGCGTCACCGGATAGTGGTGGTCCATATGTGTTATCCGGTGGCAAATAACTTACTTCTGGCTGAGCTGTTGAGCTGGGCAGTTCAAATGGGACTTCTGGTGTAATTCCTGCCTCCGGATAACCCGTGGGTGAAGGATTTGGTGGCTCGGCTTGCACTTGACGTGCCAGTCCTCGACGTGGCACAAACCTTTGCTGCAGTGCATCAGCAGTGGCCAGCAGTGTGAATGCTAACAGAAAAAGGACAGCACCAGCTTTAATCATCTTTACTTCTGGTTGATAAATGTGTGGAATTACCCAAAGACTCTGCTTATTTATACACGGCTTCCGCTACTTGTTCTCTATATTATTTATGCTTGTCACTTGATTTTAGGCCTCTTATGTACATTCACATGTATGTATTATGTATTTACATAAGTAGTTGCTTTTCCTGTCCGCTCGGCGCGGCTTTGATTATGTTGACTCGACCGATCACGGCCTCTGATTTTCGCTTTAACGCTGGCTACGTGACCTTTTTCCCAATTTCGGAGTCCAATGTTATCCAGTTCCAAGCACCGGCCATTATTATTGATCATTAATACGCTGTCTACGATTGCTCCTATGGGCTAGTGGTCTAAGCAATTGTTTTTTTTTTACAATTATTAATAATTATTTATGATAAGCTAAGGTACTTCTACTAAATTTTATGGCTTTTATTTGCATATCTACACATGTTGTGACCTTGGAATAGCGCCCATTAACCTGAGTTCTTCACTAGGTCAACAATAATAATATATACAAATGCGTAAAATGAGAATTACTTTCATTGAATTTTTATTGTAAATAAGTAAGTACGCAGTTAAAATTTTAATTACTTTAATCTATTGTTGATTAATTAGCATTTCACCAAAATGTATATTGCTTACGAAAATTTAATTCGACAAAAGGCACTTTGAATTTGGAAAATTGATATTATGCAAGGTATCTAATCTTCTTTACTAAAAGAACTTACTCTTAACTTCCAAGTTTTCGGTTTATTTAGGTCTACTTGGTAAAAGACAATATATTAAGACAAGCTATGCACAGAAATGCCTCTTGGTTTCCATGATATTGATCAAAATAATGATAACTGTTTTATAAAAATGTCATTCAAATAAAATAATAAATTAATTTAAATAGTAACTAAGTCAGTTACTTTGTTAAAAATATGTACTTTACACTTAACTATGTATTTAAAAAAAATGATAATTTGATGATGATGATTTTACAAGACTTAAATTTTCGTTTTAGGTAACAAAATATATGTATATAGTTTATTCAGCAGATTCGTAATAATTTCATTAGACACTCATAATATCATTCAAGATTTTCAACAAATTAAATACTATAGACTAGCACGGGCCTTGATCGTATGATCTGAGCACTGCGCAGCTTCTCAGACCCTGGGCGACGGCTACGAAGTCCTTGCTGCTGGATTAATCGGGCCGGAAGAGGCTCAGACGCTGGATTGGCATCTACGGGAGCAATGTCCTGATCAGCTGCAGGATCCGCTGGCGGGCCATAGGTGTTATCAGGCTCGGCTGGTGGACCGTAAGTATTGTCGGGCTCCGCTGGGGGACCGTAAGTATTATCGGGCTCAGCTGGTGGTCCGTAAGTCAAATCTGGTTGGGCTTCGGTCTCTGTCGGCAGGTCAAAAGCAATGGAGGGCGTAACACCGGCAGGAGGATAAGGAGCAGAGGCGGGAGTCGGAACAATGTCCGCGACAGGGTCAGCGCCATCTGTCGGTGTTGCTGCTGCAACCTCCTGGCGAGCGAACTGGAAACGCGATCCAGCCCGCACTCTCGCTGGCTCTGCCAGAGCACAGACTGCTACGCCAGCTAGGATAAGCACGGTTACGTTCAATTTGAAAGCCATGTTGAACTGCAGATGGATGATGTTAGAGTGTTGATTTTGTTAACGGTTCGCACGGCTTTTATACACAGCATAGACAATAATTTGGCAATCGCAATTGGTGCTACGAAGGACAGCACCCTTTAGATTGCATCTACCTGCACGCGCAATGACTTCATACGTGACAATATTTAGTCAAGGGCCCATGTTTAACCCATAACCAAAGACCATTAAGTCATTTTGGACACACAACCACTTTGAACTTCGTTAAAGCCCAGCCGTTTCACAGTGGTGCAAACAAATTTGAAAAGCACTAAAACTGATTATAATTTGCAATATATGTATGTATGCCATATTTTTTTGACCGTCATTTTATATAGTTCTTAATCTTTCAATAAATTTTTATAGATTTATAAAATATATTTTGGAATAAGGTACATGATGTGTAGGTATTATTTTGAATTATCTTTCAATTAGATAGAAGCTACCAATAGTATGTTATAAAAGAACGTGGAATATTTCCTAGCTCTCTTTTTGTAGATGCTGAAAGTTTAAGCAATATTTAAGCTTAAATTTTCTATATAGAGAGCAACGGCAAACGTCTGGCCTTCCTTAGTTTTCCACCAAATGTCAAAACTATAATGCCAAAACGTGTCCCAGTCAAAAATATTTTTGAGTCCCACATGTAAAATCTACTGATGCTATATAGTCTGTTCTAACTTTATTGTGCTCTCAGCACTGAGGCCTATTATTAATACCTAACACGTGATAAGGGTTTTCCCAATCCTTGCAATAAATGTTGAGTCTGAGCAATCCAATATGCAAGCAAACATTAAATTTTAAAATACCTTTGGCTTGCCTTAAAAAGTTTCTTAAAACTATTCTTTTACTATCGGACTCCCTTTAGTCAATATAGAATAAATAAACTAATAAATATTAACTACCTAGGAATATTTTGTAAATTGAATTGCTTCGAATATAATTTCACACATGTTAATTCTTATTATACCACTGTGCGCCGCCTAATTATCACATGGGCTTCTTCAAACTTTTTTGAAGTGGCTATCAAATTGTAGACTGTTTTATATGCAAAGCGCAACGGTGGGGTTTAGAATTGCTATAAGCCGCGGCCATCGGAACACAGCGAGTATAAAAGTAATAGCTCCATATACAATCCGCAACAAAGTGTCACAGTCACTGATACTATCATGATGCGTTACCAACTGATTAGCTCGCTGCTGCTGCTGCTCGTTGCCAGCTTGGTGGCCAATACTGGAGCTGAGGTGTCACGTCGTGTGCGGTACAATCGTCAGCGTGTGGCCTTTGCAAGACAGGAGGCATTGCCGACACCATATCCCTCGGCGGACGAATTGAAACCCGAGGAGCCCGCACTTATCTACGGCCCGCCACCCTCCACCAACGTGGATGAGCTGCCCGCCGAAGAGGACCCAGAAACAAATAAATTCCAACCTGAAACCGAGGAGTCTGAGATCGAGGCTTTGGACGCGGACGCCAACTCAGTGGAGACGACCACTTCATCTGCTCGCTTGCGCCTGCTCAGCAACCGCCAACGCCTAAGCCGACTGCAGCGATTTTCTGCTAAGCCTCAACGTACCGCACGCCTGGAAGAGGTGGCAGCCGCAGTACCAGCCACTCCTGTAACTGTTGCCCAGCCGGCTGTGCTTCCCCAGTTGTATTATGTGGGTGCTCAACAACCCTACGTAGTTGCCTACAATGGACTGCCTCAGCAGCTGACGTGGTAAACAGGTTGAATGGATAAGATGTTTTGTTTACATCATAATAATTTTCTGATCACCCAAAGCTTGAGTTATTAAATAAAATTAGAAACTAAAATAAAAGTCTTTTTATGTTCGAATGTTTCTCCGATCGCAGGCTCAATAATATTTAGAGACTATATTCGGTTTCCAGGTTTGCTATATCGGGAGCAAATCGCCCATTTTAACATTGGAAAATTTCAAAACCATTGATACATTTTGTATTATTTAAGTCGTAGCAATAACTATCATGGGTCCTACAGAAATCTCTTAGGTGCCTAATTCTCTAAAATCAGATATTTTTTGTAGGGAATATTCAGTCATAATAATAAGAAAAAAAAGTATCTTAAAATTTTAGGCGCACCTGCTGTCTATATTAAAAATTTAATATGGAATAATACCTAATTTAATTATCTGATCTTTCTGAAACCCGTCGACCCATGACAAAACCTTTTTATTTCATTTATTTAAAATATTCTGTTAAATATTGCGGGAAAAAATTAAAAAGTGAAATAAAAGCATTTTTACTCGGGTATTTGAGCGCCTACATAAGAAAATTGATTGGTCTAGTTCTTATAGCCTCTGAGTTTTCGTTGCTTATATTATATTATCCAGACGGACGGACGGACATGGCTGTATCGATTCAGTTTGTCTTGCTGATCACGAATCACTCATTGTGTCTGACACGCTTCCTTCTCCCTGTTACATACATTGGCACAACTTTATAATATCTTATAGATATAATTAACTGAACTAGATAGAAAAATGTATGAAAGAAATTGTATGTTAACTAATTTATATTGAACGCGCCTTGCAGAAGCAACAACTTTTAATAGCTCCCATTCGATTATTATTTATATTAGAAAATATTTGTGCAAAAAAAATATGCAAATATAATAACATAATAAACTGTACTATTATAAATACCCGCAAGCGAAATATAATTAAAAAATAACAAAAAATTCCGTTATGTGTATGGTTATTTTCAACTTAAGCCGTGTACCGTCTGCTCTCGTATAATTTTTGGGAATACACTCACATTTAGTTATTAGTGAAAGGAATGACATCTTGAATTTTTTCAAATTAAGATATTAAAGCTTATTGTTTCCTGCTCAATTAACACTGATGAAATATAAACTTAAGGAAAAATCATTTGCATAATTCACTTAAAGCTATAAATATGCATATAATATATATTTTTTGCGTCTGGATAACATGTAATGAAATGAAACCACAACTGCAATCTCATTATATTAAGAAAATTAACATTTAATTGCTTGTGACTTTGGTATTTCCGAATTCGTGATTTTCGCGTCAATATCAATGAATATATGTAATATGCGGGTACATACCCGCTGATGTATAGTAGTATTTTCGCTGATAAACATCTACTAAATATATGTGTTTGTTGTATAGTAACTTAAAAAAAAACTTGAATGCTTAATATGTATGTATGTGTATGCTGATTAGCCGGCAAAGAAAGATCCCCGTGTTTCGAGTGCGCCCACATTTGGCTTCGAGTTGTTCCTTAGTGCCTCAATAGCCTGATAGTTGAGAAACCAGAATGGTTGGTTATCCGCCGGCAGTTGGCTTATATGATTTACAAGATTCCGATCACCATGTGCGTCGATGGGCAGCGCATTGCCACTAGGCATGGGATTTACATTACTGCTCGAACTGCTGCTAAAGATGACACTCGGTGTGGAAGCTGATCCTGATGCAATAGTTGACGTTGGTGCTGCTGGTTCTGGTTCAGCAAAGCGATTTACCACTGAGGTTGGCTCAGCACTGTTGCTAATGGGGAAAACTAGTGGCACACCCATAGGCGGCTTTTGTACTGCTCCGTAGGCTAGGGTAACAATTTGCGACTGCTGAGGAACTGTGTCTTCGCCAAATCTAGAGGCAATCGCTACGCCTGCGTTGTTCTCCACGGCGGTATTCTTGGTGCCTTGATATTTATCCTTCTGGTTGAGGCCGTCTGGCGGGCGAGATCCCGCAAAGGAGGGACGCTGCGCCTGGGCGAGCTCCAGCAGCGCCATACAGGTCAAAATATAATACTTGTTCAACATCTTGGCTAACAATTTCCACAGCGTTATGCACGTCACGTTGCTCAATTACGACTGAGAGTCGACAGCAGTGCAAATGTTTTATATATATAAGCTCCACACGTTGCTGAGCGTTCAACAGATTCAGCTGGAGCTAGCGCTGGGCTTATCGCTTGTGACAGCGGGTGAGGCTCTCAGTGACCTCTCAATAAGAGACATCTTGGTTGAGAGACCGCTGGGAGCATTTGCTATGCAAATTTTTGCTTAAAATTTAAATTGAAATTTGGATTTAATAGAAATATCAGCGAGAGTAATTTAACTTCGTTGCAACGCAATTACTGAAGCTTGTTTGCTTGCGGTTAGGGAGTTACCCAGGTGGCTGTAGATAATCTGGTTCGTCATCAGTTTCTTATTTTATGACGCTTAAGCGTGCGTCTTGGAACCGGTTTTGGTTTCTCCCTCCAGCCCCATACCTTTCCATGCCCCCGGGCTACTGTTTACTTATCAATTGTTGTCGGGAGCAGCAAGCCCCGATCACTGTGATTCATCGGACAGGGAGACAAACAGACAGACGGACTGTCAACAATTTAAAAGCATTGGTTGTTTTGGCATTAATCCCAAACAATTTATTTGTCATTTGCTTACAGTCAAAACTTGTGTGTTAGTGTGAGTGTGTGTGAACATTATTGATCGCATGTAGATTTTCATGGGTTTGAGTCAAGCTGTTGCAGCGCTCGCATGGAGCAGGAATCTAGGCTCGTCTGACGGCGCTAAGCTTGGCAGGACGACGATTTGCTTGTAACTGGGCACGACGATAGTTGGCCGCACGCCTGGCGGCCACAAGACGCGCCTGCTCGGTGGGGACGTCTGCGGCAGCGGGCAAATCGTTGCCAGCTGCGTCGGGTGGGCCATAAACCTCATCGGGCATGAACTCTGGGGGTCCATAGACGGCATCGGGCGTTGGCTCTGCAGCGGCTGCCTCATCGAATGGTACCTCTGGCTTCAGCTCATCCGCCGAAGGGTAGGGAGTGACAGCCGCCTCCGCGTCCGCTGGCGCAACTTCCTGGCGCGCGAAAGTACGAGAGCGTGTACGGAACAAGCGCTGCTGCTGATAACGCTGGCGCTGATTCTGAGACTGCGCCTCGCTGAGAGCCAACAGGCAAAGGACAATGCCGAAGAGCATTATTTGAAGCTTGGACATTTTGCAGGATTTGGTGTACGGATGTGTATGTGGTGCTAAGAAGATTGCGCTGACAACTGTTGCCATTGGCAGCAATGCGGTGCTCTTTTATAGTTAGGACCGAAAGCTAGTTGACAATGCGTCGCATGTTGGCCACATGCTCCATGCTCTATGCCCATGCCTGAGTTAGGGAATCCTTATTTGGCGCACGCTCTGACGTTGTCTGCACTATTCAGAGTGCCAGATCGGTAGCTTTATGAGCAAGCGACGTGACAAGAAAGAAGTAGCAGCAGTGCTGTATTATTTAATTTTATAGTTCCGCCATTAATCAGTCCAAAATCGGTGCGTCCAATTCCAGCGGCATTAGTCCTAAAGACGGCCTGATTGACTTATGCTGAAACCCATAAATAAACCCCTTGTAACAGTCTTTTAGTACCACTTTGGGTCAACTTTACATACTAGAGTCAGCCTCAATTTGAATTGCCGTGATTTAATTCGATCTGCAATTATATTAAAATAAGAACTTTTAGCATTTCCCATTCATATTTTCTGCAAGAGTTGAAGAAAAATTTGATAGAAATTTTTTTGATTTACACCATTGAAGACTACGCCATGTAATATGAATCTGGATTTAACTTTTGGACTTGCAAGTAATATAAATTACATTAGGTTTTATTATCATTGTTATTCTTTGGAATTATTATTCAATTGAGAAACTCATGGACAAAAATTTGAAAATTGGATTCTATAGTAAGCTAATTCTTCTTTAGGCTTAGTGTCCATTGTGTTATTGAAAAATTATTAGCTTCAATAAATTATATTTTATTTTTAAGCTAATGTGAATAATAACAATTATAAATTACCTTTGCACATATTTGTTTGTATTTTCGAAGTAGGTCTATTCGATAAAATAGCTTTGGGACGCCCTTGGAGACTCATGCTGCAGTCGCTGCTCGCATAAATATCGCTCATAAGTGTTTAATAAAATTCTAATACTCGGGTCTCCTCGCTTTAGTCAATGCAATTGACAACAAGTTTCGCTTTCAATTACGACTGACCAGACTGTGGATATTGATTTGCTTATCACGTACGAAACGCATTTAAGTTTCATAGAACATGACGATTGGAACGTGGTGGACGCAGATACGCTGGCCAACACCAGAAGCGAGCACAGGCGCAACAAGCAAATACAAATAAATCATTTAATGTAATAACCGAGCGCCCAATAAGTCTCAATGAAACGGAGGAACCGACTCTCGCTTTCATTGGCAGCAGCCACGACTCGCATTCGCGCTCGGACTTGGACTCGGACTCAGCGCTAGAGTCAGACCTTAGACAACCTCAGACAACGAGAACAGTGTATAAAAACGGGAGGCGCATCCGATACGCAAAACAGTTGGCACATATCGGGCGACTTAAATGTATTCACTTAGAATTCACTGGCAATTGCCGCTATTGCTCTGCCTCTGGGCATCTAACAGTATTGGGGCACGTCAGATACGCATCAATCGCTATGCGGCCAGCGTGCAGGAGGATGATGTGCAGCAGGCGGTGAGTCGAGAAGTAGCGCCCATACCCACACCTTATCCGCCAGCTGGCCGACCGCAGGGACGTGCTTTCTGGTTACCGGGGGAAGCAAGTGAGAATGAGGGCTCTGGATTAGATCAACTCACAACGACAACGGAATCACCCTTTGATAGTGAAATAACCAGCACCACAGATGTACTAGGACTGAGCACCACAACCACGATCGACTTAATGGACAGCACCACAACTACAACAGCGCCCGTGGAACCGCGTTCTGGTCGTGCTTTTGTCAAGGCACCATATCCCGCTGCCGGCTATCGGCCTAGTCGTGCCTTCTTCCTGCCCACAGAGCTCAAGGCGTTGGAGCAGCAGCTGACAGCACGCAATTCATCGGTTGATGCAGCCGTTCCAAATAATAATTCAAATCATCCCGTCTGTGGTGTCAGTACAAATCCTCTTAAGCCCACCCCGGAGCCCGGCTATAAGGCCGAGCCTGATGCCGAAAGTGTTGTGATCAGTGAACCAGCTGTGGTGATTGTTAGACCGCCTGGTGACCGCATGGTTCCAGTAGCCATACCTCTGCGATCCCAGCGACTCATAACAGCGCCCAGACGACAAGGATTTACCTATACTACTCATGTGGAGCAGCGCTGGTGAGAAGGATATGCTCGGATACTATTATTTTTTTAATTTTACAGATAATAGTAAACTATTTACATACTTTTTATTAAACTATATTTTATAAAACATTTACTCGTTTACCGTCTTTTTTCGTCTCAAAATTATGCATTTTTTTATCTATTTTACTTTTTTTATGGACTGAGCATCTTCAATTTAAATATATGCTTGAAAAATAATTAAATATTCTATTAAAGCTTAGTCTTTTTAACATTTAAGCATATGTTGGAGAATAAGTGTAATTTAAATATTGTACATGAGTGTGCACTTGTTGGCTTTAGTGCTTAGAAATGCACTATAGTTGAGAGTAGGAGAAGACTCTGCTAGTTTGGTCATAAAGGTCAAGAGAGATAGAGACGGCGATATGTTCGGCAAACTACTAATGATAGGCAGCACTGAGCTTGTTTGTCTCTTTCTCTATTCAGAATCAAAATTTTTTTTGTTTTTTTAATGTAAGTTTAATTCAGTTTCCGTTCATGGAACAAATTCAGTTTCCAGATTGCGAGCGTCGTCGAAGCAAGCTGAACTACATATTTTGGCCTACATATGTTGACACATAACTTCTGGTGAATTTTCTAAGCAATAATTTATTGTGGCTCAATCAATTATTATTTATTATATTTATCAATATTATTATTTATTAATTCCTTTCGAATAAAAGTGTGTCTTGAATTATTAAAATCAAACTGCTGGGAACTGAAAGTGCTGCCCTATATATATATATTGATAAGATTACACAAATGTACCATGATAAGCCTTTACATTTTTCGCATAATAGCGATGTACACTAATAAAATGATGTTTCTAATAGAAATTATTTAAAACGTTTTTAAATAGTTTTTATTGAAATTGAATTTGAAAGGAACTCATGGAGCAAACTAAACAACTTACACTATTTTGCTATACAAATTAAAATTTTATTTTAATTTGATTTATAGCACACCAACAATTTAGAAATAAAAAGTTATGCTGCTCAATCTTGTTTCTAGAAAATCGGCCGCTTCAAAATTACTATAGCATAAACAATGAATTATATAGTTGATGTATTTCATTTAATTAAATTTATGATGTATCTTACCCGTGTGGTATGCCTTTCTGTAAGTCCCACCAACCATTTTTGAATTTTGGACAAACCCAGAAACTCATCTTTTCGCTAATACGCATCATATCGCCAGCATTGCCAAAATATTTGCCAAGAGACTTCAGACGATACTCTTCATCTTTTGATCCGACAATAAAGTGGTCATATCTGGCGAAATGGGTCTCGTCTTCATAATCAACAATGTGAATATATAGCTCATGTCGCTGATTTACTGTTAGTCTATGCAGTTTGTCCAGTCCAAGCCAAAAATCTCGTTGTATTTCACCAAATCCCTCAACATAGCTGCTCATGTCCTTCTCAAAGTCCACACTGCCATCAACCCGACGTAGCATAACAATCCAGCCCGGTCCCGCTATATTATCATTATAGGTAACCAAGAAGGGCTTGATATCAGGCAATTCCATTATTCTTAATGAGCACATAAGGCCATTAATTAGAATAGTGTGTTCATTGATTAAATTGTCTTTAATCTTTAATTTCATATTGAGGTTTGCGATATTTTCCTCGTGAATGGCAATTTGCCTACTGCTTTCATCTATTATAGCCTCTGATTCTTTTAATTTTGTTTCCAAAAACGCTATCTTAGCATCTTTTTCAGTAAGGCCGTCGGACAATTCAGACAACTTAGTCCGTAGCTGATTTACCTCATGATCTCTGGTTTTCAATAAACTTGTAAATTCATCAACTTCTTTTTTTGTTACGAACGAATTTTCCAACATCTCTCGCATTGCTTTCAGACAACTGGTGTTGCTGTTTTTCGTGTTTTCACCAACACAATTGTCGGGTATGGTTTCAAACGAGTTATCCATAGCACACGATATAACAAAATTAAATAGAAGTATCTTGCGGGAGAACACAAATTGAACTGTGTGAACAGAACTGCACTTAAGAACTAAAATCGCAGCTGGCAGTTAATACGTTGATTAGATATCGCATATGCTTACTATTAATCAAGCGATATGTGTCTGCGTCATTCTAGTACATACCCACTATCTTAAAATATTATTTGATTATACTATTTGACTTGTATACTAACATAGTTCTTGAGTAGATATGAAGCTATCACGTCATCGAGTTGTTTCAGCTTACTTATCAATAAAGTTATCTTGCATTAATTAGCATGTGTTTTTTTTTTTTTTTTGTTTTTTAATAATTAGACAGAGCTAGAGGGTAGTGTTTATATATTTGACTTACGGATGTGCAAAGTATTAGCTATGGAACGTGCCTAGCATGCATTAACATCCCATGAGTGGTAATTTCGACATTGAATTGCAACTGGTCAGTCTGGCCTTACCCTTGCCCTGCTCCAAGAGCGTTCAGCTGATTGCTTATTTTTATTTTGCTTCATAGCTTGTGATTTTCGAGGGAGTGCATTGAACTCATCAGAACTTTTTATATTGCTATGAATAAAATTATTTATAATTTGTTTATAGTTATGGGTTAGCTTTATACATAATAACAAAAAATTCTGGTATTATTTTCTATATTTTATTTAAAAGCTTTTTGGCTATCGATTTAAAAATATTTCTCGTAGTTGAAGAGATAACAAAATAAAAAGTATTTCAACATAAAATCTTAATGCAAATTATGCAAATAGTTGACACGGGTAGGCACAATCTCCACGGAATGTACCACTGGCTGGGAGTGCACATCGCTGTCAATGTGCGTAAAGGAGCCCAGTTGCAATTCATCGTGTGTCGCAAAGGATGATAGATCCAGCTCCAAATCACTGCTGCCATCAACTAGCACATAATCCAACTCTGGCTGCACCAGAGTTAAATCAACGGTCACGTAATTGTTAGCAACATGTTGCGGTTGCTCGGCAATCGAAATTGTAGTGGCATTGTCTGTGGCGACGGCTACGGCCACGTTGGGCTCGGGCAATTCCTGCGCAGCTGTTGTTGCATTTATTGCAAACAGCTTTGTGGTGGCTGCTATGCGATCGCTGCCCTGATCTGTCATTGTTGTTGTTTCAGTCAGCTCCGTTGTGGTGCCATCCTGCAAAGTGGACAAGGTCGTGGTGGGTACACTAGCTTCAGCACTGCCAGCATTGGCTGCCTCATTCTCGTCTTGTTCCTCTAGCTGTTGCTCCGCGTCAGCGGGCCGCTTGGCTGGCGTGCTTAGCAGCAGCAGATCGGCTGATTTTGCCTGAGGCCTAATAGGAACTTCAGGTCCACCAAACTGATCTTCAATTACATCTGAGTTGACTGCACGCTCAATTTTTGCTAATCCAATCTGAACGCTTACGCTTGCCTCCTGGTCAGGACTCACCGCAATCGTGTGTAAAGTCTCTCCAATTGTGGTGCTTTCTTCTGGCTTTACTGTAGTACTGTACCACTCCTGAGTGGTTGTTGTAGCCTCTGCCTCCTGGCGTATCACAGCCGTGTGCACTGTTGCCAAGCAGAGTAGCAGTGCCGCATAGATCGCAAATCTTTTCCACATTTTTTATGCTTGTCCGTTTGTTAGCAACTAAACGCTGACATTTTCCCAGCGCACATATTTATACATCGCCGAACTGCTTCCAATGGCCCTGGGCCTCCAATTCGGTAAACTGCTTCCGCAGGCTGATCCAAGCCGGAAGTATTGTTTTACACATATGTGTATGTGTTTTTGTGGGTGCTGGTGGTGGCTGTTGGACAGTGTCACAAACGTGGTCATCGTGTTATCGTTCGTTACACTCTAAGCCGACCCATCGAGCGCCACGATGGTCACAGATGGTCATTCCCAAGATCGCATTCTCGAACATACTCGTCAGCACAATATGCTATATGCAAAGCTCTATATACTATTCATTAATCGAGTTATTCCAGATGGCTATGCAGGTCACGCACAAAGCGTGAATTTGAGTTTGTTGCTTTAATACAAATTTATAAAATTTGAAACTTATGAATAAATAATTATAGTAAATCACACACTAGGCTACTAATTTTATAGAATACTTTCCAGTTTGGTCCCCATTCCATTAAGGCATTATGAACTTGACGATTCCCAAAAAAGAATAAGAACAAAACGTTACGACTTTCTTGTATTATTTTATAAGTTTATCGGTAAAGATTCAACACTACTTATGTTAAAAATATTGTACGTCTTATGCATATGATTTTTTGTTTCATGTTTTATTTCTGTGTTTAGGGGCCTTTGTTAAAGAAATACTCTATCTTTATAAAGTTGAATATGTTATGTCAATATGTAAGTTATAATTTATAATTGAATATATTCGATCAGTAGTGTACGTCTAAAGTGGGAAGTTGCGAAATGGGTTAATATAGTATAAATATGTATATGCATATTTACTATAATTATGGCATCAAGATCGATATCAACTTCGATGCTATACTTGTATGATCTAGTACATCGAGATATGTGTGCTTCGCTTAGATAAAAGATATAATTAGTCAAGTACAATTACAATATTATTGTTCAACATGTATTCAATCAACTTAGGTTGTAGATATTCAATTTCATACAAATGGTTTTGTCGGGCTATAGAACGAGCAGTTGAGCGCCCACACCCACACTCATACACACTTAAATCACAATCATTCTCTCATATGTATAAAATAACATCTACCTATAATATAAAAATGTTTTGGTTTGTGCTGGTTTGTATTTGTTATAGTTCCCTCTTTCATGCTGTGAAAAATTCTACAAAACTTATCGATAGCCCATCGGGAAGAACGCAATGCTCACTCGCTAAATTCTAACATCTTTGCTAAAGTTTACTATCCAGGTCGTAATTATTTATGCATATGGCATGCCAAAAGGCTATTTCATCCAGCGCAATACAATTTGTAACTGAATGAATGAGAAATAAGCTTAGCGTAATTTGATAATTTTTCAATCACACATTGATTTTAAATGCGTTTACCGTCTATATAACAAATGTATAAGTGTAATTTTGATTGTGTAAAAATTCAATCGAACGAACTAAATAATGTGCAAGCGCCTAAGCAAATTTGACTATTTACAAAATAGCTCTAACATGATACATTAAAAATAAATAACCAATTTGTATTAAAATTGAATTTATCCATTGCGCTGAGATTGCCACTTTCCCTCCATTTATAACAGCCTAGGTTATATTATGAACCTTTGCCGATAAACAATTATGCACCACAAACACAACTGGTTTGGGACAGCATTCCATGTCTAGTTCCTGTCAAATATATATGAAAAACATTAGTTAGGCTTTTTATTAGGCGGTTCTTGGTACTCTTACAATTTCGCCATCGTCTCCAAAATCCAAGTACAACATGCGCGTGCCATCGTCTGCGGAGCCTTTCAGTTTATCAAAGGCAAACTGCCAAAGCTGCGTTTTAGTAGCCGCCGACGTAGCTGTGGGCGTGGATGAAGCGAAACCCCCACAATCGTACAAAAAGAATCCTCGATTAATATGCACAACCAATTGACACTGTCTGCCTTGGTACAGACAGCGAAACGAGAACTCTCGCTGCAAGTTGACGGCCTGATGTGAGCCTTGAACGAGCGCTCGCGCCCAGGCGGCCATATCCCGATGCGTCTCTGAGCGTAGCCAATAAACCAAAACTCCTCTAGCGGTGCCACAACGCACGCAGAACACAGTCGTCTGCTGACCCTGAAAACCGCGAATTTATGAGTAATGTAATGAGAGAGAAAAAATAGATCGACGGTATTTACATTAAGGGAGGAGTTGTTTCCCGCGCCGGCGAGTCGCGTTGTGGCCAATGCATAGACTTCTAGCGGACGACCCCAGGCCTCCACAGACCAGGGAGCGCTTTCGTATATGCGAAACTCGCGATCTGTTACCGCCACGAACATAGGCAGCCATTTGTCGCTCTCATCAGAGCTCTCCGAGCTGGAGCGACCGCTGGGCTGCAATGGAAATGGAAATTACTTCTGCGACTTAAAGAGTTGGCTTTTAACTTACGCTTACCACCTCGGGAGCAACGCCCGCCAGGACGCCTCCACTGTTCGATGTTCCGCTGCCACCGCTGGCGGCACCACTGCCACCGGAGCTGCCGCCTCCATTTAGACGCTTGCTCAGCCAACCAATATGCTTGAGCTCACCCATGAAAGTTACCAACGCACGATTGGCCTCGACCAGAGCACGTTGCGTGCTGCTGCCCATGGCGGAGTGGAGCGCATTGAACCAGACCAGTGCCTCCGCAGAGTCCGCCGCACGCAGAATGCACGAGTGCACGCCATCCGGCGAGTGCAGCTCCAGGCAGCGATTCTCTGTAAGCACGTTGCAAATATCATGTCAAATGTTGTCTATAAGCTGCTGTCGCTACGTGCCAACTTACCGGGATCGATGTACTTGAGATTGCGCGCCAGATGAGTTAGCTGCAGCGGTATGTAGCGCGTATCAGCGCGCGGTGTTGTCTTTGGCGCTGGTGGAGATGTTGGTGCACCCGGCCCCAGTGGGCAGAGAAAGGCACGCTGCAGCTCCCAGCCCACCTCCGAAATAATGCTCGCCTTCCGGAAGTATGGCGTCACCTCGCGCAGAAATTTAACTGTAAATGGAAAACATGAAGCATTAATAGGGACCCATGAATATGCAAGATACTGGATAAATTGTCATTCAGTTATTCTTCACCACTTATCGCAGACATAAAGTCGATCAAGTAGGAATATTAATGCAGCTCCTTGCTCCTCATACTATTAATATTTGCACACTAATTGCGTTTGACTCTCGTTTAAGCGAACGCAGTTGCCCCACCCCAGCTAAGCTAACATTTGCATTTAGATATATGCAACCAACAGCGCTACATAAACAAGCACAAGTAAGCAAAAAAATGTTGTTGCACAGCATCCTTAGCTGGCATTTGAAAAGTAGCACGTAGTGCACGTTGGTGAAGAGAAAACTGAAAATTGAGAACAGGGTTGGAGGTTGGAGGTTGCTGTAGGGATTAAGCAGCAAACAAGCCAAATAGCAAACAAACGCAACGCAATAATAACTTGTGTAAATTTTTGCATTCTCGTGTAAATAAACTTCTAACTATTTCAGAGCAAAAAGTAAATAAATAAAAACAAAACAGAGCAGGATGTTTGAGTACATATGTATACGTGTAAGAGAATAAATCAGACTCTCAAATGTGTAAACAGTCAATGACGGTTTCAAGTGTTTTGAAATCATTTAAATGCAAATGAAAATATTAACATACAATTACGCATTGAAATTTATTTGGAAACAAAATTGATGAACTTTAACTTTCTGGTGTGTGCGTGTGTGTGTAAACACTGCTAAGCTAAGTACTTGGACACAGTTTAAATAAATTTACTTTTCACTTAATTATTTCATTAACAATTTAGTTTTAAAATGAATTTTCTTATTTGACAACAACCTGCTTGCAGTGGAAATTATGAAATCTAAATAACCAGCTCGGCGCTGCAGCGTAGACAAAACCACTCCAAGGGCCCACAGCTGTGTATCTAATAATGAAAACTTGCACTTGGGTAGTGGGTAAGCCGGAAAATAATTGTTATTTAATGATTAGCTCAGCCTTTAAATAAAATATATTTAAATAATAATTACAATTACTAATCATTATATAATACGTATGATTTTAGCTAAGCTCTTAAGATTTCGTATCTTTCATTCCATAATTATTTACCATAATCAACTAACATTAGTATACAATTACTAACATAGTTGAAACGCTCTTAATTATGATCACATATCGATATTATCGATGACGCTACCGAAATCTTGATACCACTACCAGGCAGCGGATAGGCCAGCTGTTCATCCGGACTCAGGTGTATAAGTTCTGCGAAAATTTTTCGAATCCTCCGCAAATGCCACCTAGCCACTCCCATAAATCAAGACCAAAGCCAGTCAGTGGGCATGTCTGTGGGCGCAGCGTAGTGATAACAAAAAAAAGTCAGCAACCGTTGTTAGCTAAAGAGTTTTTAGAGCAAATTCTCACGCGCTGCGATGCAGAAACTTTGGGTTGGTCAAGGAAGAGCTGAGGGGTTGGGCGAGATGCTCTCCGGCTGGCTGGCTTCCCGTGGATTCCAAGTATATGGCAAGCCCACAAAAGTATGCCAAGCTGTAAAAACCATTGATAATGGAGCCCAGCAGATGAGAAGTATGCGACCAAAGTAGAAAGCCAGCTGTCGTCACCAGCGCCTTGGCGTTGACATTTCGCAGTTGAAAGTTGTGGAGTTGAAGTGGGCGTGAGCTCGGGAGCGAGGAGTGCGGAATAGTTTTTGTGCAACTGGACGGCAAAAGTTGGCACACGGAATCCCAGCTTATTTAAATTACAATGAGATGAGTGGAGTGCAGGGCTTAATGGCGTGAGGCGACACACCCATGACTGGGAAAAACAACTTTGCCCAGTTGTAAATTGAAGTTGGGGATTGAGATGCTCAACTTGTGCGCCTGCATTTGGAAATAGGTACATACTGATTGCCATTTTGCGATTTTGAATGCGCGTTTGTGCCAAATTACGTGATTATAGATCTGGGGACATTAAATTTAATAAATGAAAATTGGTTTTAAAGCGCCTCAAGGGGAAAACAGAATATTCAGGTAGACATATATATTAGGCATATGAATCTAATTAAACATAATAAAATTGATTCCATAGACTAAACTATAAGGCCAGTCTATTGTGGAGTTGAGCACATACAACAAATTATATTAAATGGTTATTAATTTTAAGGAATATGTTTATATGAATTAACTTATGGGTATAAACTGCAATTTTTTATGAACCAATTTTTAATTTACTCGAATTTATGCGGTTTACTTTGACTTTGTTTTTTATTTATTTTTATTTTTTTTGGCGAAATGGATCAGCAACATGTGCAAAATTAAACGAAAATATTCAATTGTATATAATGCAAGGCACGTTGACTAAACGATGACGGCAACGTCGTCATGGGCGTGCAATGGGACACTGAGTTGGACGTGGGTACGTGATTTAAAGACGCGGGCGGCGTGCGCAGGTTGGGGTGGGCTTGCTGCGTTTCATATTAAAGCAGCATTAACATTGAGTCGAATGGCTCGTTGATGGGCATCAATATAGTTAAATTTATATATTGTTAATATTGTGCGCAAAAGTTATCGTTATCATAGCCGAAAATTAAACCTCACTGACCTTGGTACCGTTACTGAATTCTGATGTAGAATCTATAAACAGCTATAGGGCGCTATAAAACCTGAGTGCGATGCAGCAGCCAGTCACATACCGTTAGCATTCACCGGTCGAGCAACACCAAGTGCAACATGAAGTCTTTTGTAGGAACAAGCCTAGTGCTACTGCTGCTTGCCACAGCTAGCATATCAGCAATGCCACAGCGTCGGCAGCTGAAGAGTCAGCGGCAAGTGGAGTTGGCCAGCACTCCATATCCAGCCGCTGGTTTCCGTCCTAGGATTGCCTTTGAGCTGCCGAATGAGCGACAGCCCAAGCTGGAGGAGCCACTGACCACAACCACACCAGCAACTGCACCCGAAAATTTTGATGCACCAGCAACTGAACCACAGCAGCAGCAAGAGGCACGCACTCCAGCCAATACCTATGGCGCACCCGAAACTGCAGAGGATACCGTAGAGGTGGTTGCCCAGGTGCCCGCCAAAGACTTTCAGCCTCCAGTACGTGAGGCGGTTGAAAATTTTGGTGCCGTTGATAGCGTTGCTGATGAGCAGCAGCCTGTGTTTGATCTGCCTGCCCTGGACCAGGAGCAGTCGGCGACGCCACTAGGCAGCGAAGACGAGATAACATCCACTGAAGTGGCGCTCAAAGTGGCTGCAACTCCAGCCAATACCTATGGAGCACCTAACACACGCTATGGCGCACCAGACATAAGGGAACCCACCAATGAGCTCGAGACGGAGGAGTCACAGGTTGAAGTGTTTGCGGACAAGGAGGAAGAGCTCAACGATGCCGCCCTGGGCCTAGCAAACGGACGCCTAATACTGCTACCCATCAGCGGCAATGGTGCACAATTCGGACGCCTTGTTTTGGCCGTCGAGCAGCCACAACGACAACAAGAACAAGCACGTCAACGTATACGCAGCGAACGCTTGCGACGCAACTAATCAAAACTCTCTGCCAATTGTAAATAGTTAAAATGGAACTATGAGTAAATACAGACTAAAAACTATAAATAATTGAATATCCGCACATGGCGGAAGCAAGCACAACAATTTCTCATATTTTTTCAAATGTAGTTCGTTTTTTGAATAATTGCGTCCGCTTACACAGCCAGAAAAATCACGTAAATAACTACTGGTCAGTTAATATTTCTAGTCGAAACCCTTTTAGTATTGTTGCAAGAAGTTAAGTGCGGCCGTCCACTTTAAACAAATGAAAATATAGTGGCTGGTCATTTGGGCCCAATAGAAACCATTCAGAATGCAACAATCTCACATATGGTCCTCAACAAAATATTTCCTGTAACCCATAGCTATGCTCAATCATCAGACTAGCCTTTAAGCTGCAAATTTAATGGGTAAGCCCGGCGCATAAAAAACTTTTCTCATTACTCATTTCCAAGCCAAGGCAAACAAAAACAAACAAACAAGCAGTCAAGCAGGCAACCTACAGGCCAACAAACCAACGCCACTAACTGCAATCAAGAGCTAAGAGCCAACTGAGAAACTGGCGACATTGCTGGTGGTCGTTTAGTTCATGTTGTTGCTCTTGCTGTTGCCGTTGTTGTGGCTGTTGTTGTTGGGGGATTTATAACTATAACAGTACACAGCTAAAACTGCAATGGCATCAGTTGACAGTAACTCGCATGTTTTGTGAACTAATCCCACAAATACACGGCGAGAAATGTTCAAATGTTAAATTGTTCGGTGCTAAAAATATTTTCTATATGAAAGAGAAAGCGGCCAACTAATTACTTATAACAGTGGTCACGAAAATTAGAATTTGGGAGAATTACAAAAACATTTACAACAAGCACTGGAAGCACTCAGAACGACGCAAGCCTAAAATTCGAAAACAAAGATTGACATTGAGAAAATCTTATTAAGCACACTATTAATTAAAAGCTTTCTTCAAAGTTCAATAAAAACAAAGCAGACAATCTTACATTTATTT
>NC_046606.1:17962572-18006402 GCF_011750605.1 Drosophila busckii | reverse complement strand
CGTTTAGTGTTCTCATCAAATGTGCAAACCAGAAGTCAACTTCAAATGGAACTGAAAGCTGTAACATTTGATAAAAAGAGGAGTGCTGTAAACACTGATGGTACTAGTGGTGACTACAAGCGCCCTAAAATTGTGTGCCACTCATGTAAGCAACCAGGACATAAATTGGCGGAATGTAAATTCAAGCGGTCTGGACCAGAAAATAAGCAGCAATGTGTCTTGCAGAACGTAACCTGCTACAGATGTGGTCAGTTTGGACATCTTGCGAATCGGTGCTCGAGCAATGCAGCTAAGTCTGGATCACTCACCGAGAAGAAGTGTAATCAATTGTTTATATCTGAGCCAAAAGGAGTTATGATGCACCGAGGTGAGATCTTTCCAATTTGTTTTGACTCTGGAGCAGAGTGTTCTTTAATTCGAAGCAGTATTGCCGATAGGTTTGATGGCAAGTGCATTAATAATATTGTTACAATACGGGGTATTGGTGACGCTGGTATTTTCAGTACGTTACAAAAGTTATGTAAATGCTCTATTAATGACAATATTATAGAAATTCTGTTCCATGTAATACCAGATAAGCATCTCACGAATGATATTGTAATGGGTAGAGAAATTCTTAGTCAAGGATATGAAATTATATTGACACCTGATAAATTTGAATTTGTTAAGTCAAAATCAGTAAATGCTTGTACAGTGACTGGGCCATCTGCCCTTTCATTTAATATTGATACTGAACTGATTGGTAATGACAAAGAAAACTTAATTAAATTACTTAAAAATTATGCAACTGCATTTATTGATGGAATCCCTTGCACAAGAGTTACTACGGGTGAAATGACCATTCGGTTGATTGATCCTAACAAAACTGTGCAGCGGCGTCCATATCGTTTAAGCCCAAATGAAATCGTCTATATCGTTGTTTGGCAAGCCGATCCGTATAATAGCTGATCAAGGTAGATGTTTTACTAGCGGGAAATTTTCAGAATTTTGTGCATCACAGAAGGTTAAGCTTCATCTTATAGCTACCGGAGGAAGCCGTGCAAATGGTCAAGTGGAGCGAGTGATGAGCACGCTTAAAAATCTGTTGTCTGCGGTTGAGTCAAGCCACCGATCTTGGCAAGATGCTTTAGGTGAGATACAACTTGCGTTGAATTGCACAGTTAGTCGTACAACCAAAGCAAGTCCTCTAGAGTTGCTTATTGGAAAGGAGGCTCGTCCTCTGGGCTTGATTCCACCGTACGATACAGAGATGGATGTAGACAAGGAAAATGTAAGAGCTAGGGCAATTGAAAACATAAACAACCAGGCTAGTTATGACAAAATCAGATTTGATAAAAACAAAGCAACAGTTGAGAAACATAAAATTGGAGATTTTGTTTTACTAAGAAATGAAGAAAGGCATCAAACTAAGTTGGATGCAAAGTTTAAAGGGCCATTTTTAGTTAGTGAAGTGCTAGAAGGAGATAGATATATCTTAAAATCATTGCATAATAAGAGAACATATAAATATTGTCATGAAGATTTGAGAAAGATGCCAGTTGGTTATGTTCCCAGTGAATTGGAGTGCCCGCCTGAGACTTGTTAAATATCCGTGAGAGAGGATATGTGATGTGGACTGAAATTGTCCAAATGTAGTGTGTATTAGTTGCAATGAAGTTGCAATAGTTGTGAGTGGCGGAAGACCATAGAGATGGTGATGATAAATTCTAATGGAAATAACCTGGCGGATGCATAATTGATGGATGACAATATGTGATGTTTAGTTTGTTCGTAATATTTAGTTTGAAGGTATGGTTTTGAGATTTGAGATATCTGCGTCATTGGGCAAGCACAAGTGAAAGACGAAAGTTGGAACATGGCGTGTGGGGCCCTTGACGAGACAATGCTCATAATCAAAAGGAAATCATAGCGAGAATAACTAAAGTCGAATTTTGAATATTTAAGATGCAAATGTATAAAATGTTAAAATGAATCTGATTATGCAATGAGGATAAAAATTAAGATATAAGTTTGCTTGTAAACGTAGGTTTAATGTTAAATTTATGAGAATATGTTAATAGATTTAAAAAAAAAAAAATAAATAAATAAGAAACCAGGAGATATAACTTAGACTTTTAGTTTACATCTGAAATAATAGAAATTATACACGAGGACGTGTTAGTGTCAGAATGGCCGTGTCGGATCTAAAATCATTGTTCTCAGTGTATGACAAATAATTTGGCACGTTGATTCTTTGCTTTGTTCCGGCTATTCGCCAGGTGGCCAAAATAGTTCGAAACGGGCTTGATGTGTCAGGTTAGAAGTTTGAGAGAGTTACGCACAATACGATTGTCGTGCGTGTATGCTTGAGTCACTGCGAGAGACAGAGACGGTGAGAGGTCTTTGACAGAAACTGCAAGGTAGCATGTGAGGTGTTTGCGGCAGGAACACTCACTCTTAAGTTAGCTGCAGTGAACTCAAGACTATTCGCCAAGTACAATCGGTTATATTAAATAAGGCAATTATGTCCAACAACGAGAATTGTGTTAACCCGACATATATGTTATAATGTATGTACGCATATACTATACTATAGTGCTTCGCTTTTTCCATCTTATATCAGTTTATGAGATTTTTATTAATATTATAAAACAAAACAAATAGTTTTCAAAAAAAAAAAAAAAAAAATACAACAAATATTATTCTTTCTAAATTTAATGCATTTTATTACACTGAGCTATTAATTATGTCAGATTAAAAATAATTTTGGTAATTTTGGTAACTCTAGCTCATATCATATCAGCTAGAGTTACCAAATATGAACTAGAGTTACCAAATTTGGTATGTAGGTACTCCCGCTCCCGAAAATCTAAAGAAACGCTTTGAAAATCGAAATAAACCAATTTACGCCCACAAAATTTCAAATTCACCACAAGCAAGTTTTAGCATGTTCTCGACTGAAATTTCAGCCTAATGGGATAAATAACTTTACACATATTCACTTTTCAATTCTCCGTATAGACAGCGGGGTGCGGTTGTGACCCACCACGCAAACATCGCTGCGCTTAATTTTAATGCGTTCTTATTTTAATCGCCTAGACACTTACCTCACTATCACTAGTTTTTAATTTTGCATCAGGCTAGCGCAAGCCTAATTGTCTGTAGACAACAAAACAAACCAAATTTAGCTACGCATTAATCAATGTCCTTACTTCTCTAGCAATTGGCAAAAGCCTCAAACTTGAGATAGACAGTAACAGCGACACGCAACTCGTTTGTCCAGTTTGAGATGCTGACAAAGGCCATACTAATGTTGGAAAATTCTCACAACGTGGTCACCCGAAAAGGAGAATCCTTTGGGCTGGTCAAACCGGTTGCGCCCTTGAGGCAGCCACATCAATCGCAATAGTGTCCTTTTGCAATGTCCTTGCATAAATTAGATTCTGTGTGAGAACCAAGGCGAGCCAAGGGTTATCAGCCAAAGATCACCACGTCTGATGGACCTGAAAGCCAACCGGTTCCATAAGGCGGTCTGCTCTACACAAAATTAATTTACATGAAAGGATTTTAATATTGATCTGGAGTTAATGCCACACATGAGACTTGGTCAGTGGTGTGTGCTACAACTGGACACTATCTGCCTGCAGGCAGTTGTCACTTAAGAAAAACAACATTTACTCTTCGAGCTATGCAAATGAACTGCAACCCCTTAGGGGTCAGCGACTTACAAGACACTGATGCACAACCCTTTTTACAAACCCATTTGCATATGACCCGCATTGCGTTGGACGTTCGAGAGTGTCTGTCTGTCTAGCTGTAACTAAGTAAATTGCAGGACATTTTGGGTCATTGGCACAAGAACCAGTTTATGTGTTAAAGGAATAGCCAAAGCGCTCTTCTTCTTACTAACAAAAAGTCGTGTAACCGGACAGTTTACTTTTTTTATATGAGGCGGCGTGAGAAACTATGCCAAGGCATTCCCCGGACACTGGACCTATGACACGGCATTTGAAAGTCCTGGGCGCTGCTCTAGCTTCTTTCTTATGCAAATCTTTTGCACTTTTCCATATTTCACGCCAAATCATTGTCTTTAAATAAATAATACAGCAAAATTATGAAGAGTCACGTTTTATATAAATGCATAAGAACATTAGCAGCGACGATAAGAGAGAGGCAGGGAGAGAGAGAAAGAGAGAGAGAGAGAGAGAGGTAATGTGTGAAAGTCAGTTGGTGTGGACGCTAACATTAAGTGTATGCAAATTATCTCTTTAGACTTAGAGTTTGCCCTGCGCCAAGTCCCAGCGATGCTCGCCATGTGCGCCCTGACGATCTGTCCAAATCACCTGGGGTAGTTACAGTTATAAGTAAAAGTTTTGAAGTCTTTAATGCAGATTTATGTTAGCTACCTCGCCCTTGTAGCGATTTGTGCCACGTTGCGTCTCAAAGCGTCGCTCCTGTATCTTGGGCTGACTCAAGACATGTCCATGACTCCGTGCTGTGGGTCCATCAAAGCGCATAAATATATCGCTGTGGAAACAGGAGCAAATATTTTAAATATAAAATTAAGCTATAGTTGGTTCGGTCCACTTATACTTATGCTATAAGCACTTTCGAACAATATCAAAATTTAATAATAAAGAATTGTACTTTTAAGTTTACTTCAACTGCGATTTGCAAACCTTCTATACTCTTAGTTTAGCAAATAGGAATCAACATTAGACACTTATTGAGTTTAGACGTTAACTTACTGATAGTATTTCTTTTCCTTCACATTACGCCGCTTCTGCTGGCTTGTCAAGTCAGGAGTCTTTGCTTGTGCAGCTTTTCCTGACTTATTCTCAAATTTGCCCGCTTGTCGACGGGGTCGCGGCTGTGCCTGCAACAGTTGCGGCTCCACCTGTGGCCCTTGCTGTGGTGCTGCATTTGCCGTAGGACTTCGGGGAGGCAGCACATGCAACACATCGCTGGTAAAAAGTGCTGGTGGTACATTATATTGCTGCTGCTCCTCCAGACGACGCTGTGGAAGTGGAGTACGTTGCTGGACAGGTATATAATTGCCCTCGTAACGGTACTTGGCCAGCTCTGCTGTTGGCGCTACTGCACGTTGGGCATACTGCATGCTGTGCTGCGAATAAATTGCTGGCGCCTGTTGCTGCTGCTGCTGCTGCTGCTGATAGTCCAGGGCAAGTGGATGATAGCGTGGCCTGTAGTCCAGCACTTGAAAGTTGGGCATTTGTTGCTGATAGTGTGCCACAGGTGGTGTCACATAGTTGCTCAAGGCGTAGGGCTCCCAGCGACGCAGACGGGGTGCTTCGTAGTATAATTGCCTTGGCGCCGACGGCGGTGGCGCGTAATAATGTTGCAGTTGCACGCCACTTATGAGTAGCAGGAATTGCAGCAAATAAACGGTATATGCTTTGAGCTCCATCAGGTTGCACGCTTGTCAAAATTGTGGCTGCATTTTGACAACAACATGCAGCATTTATAAGCAAACAAAACTGAGGCTTGGCCTGCTGGGCCACGCCAGTAAATGCCGGAAGTCCATGGCGAATGCACTTGTTGCTGCCCCAACAGCCAGCGGTGTGTGAAATCGAACGCAACGCTTAGCCCTAGTTCCAGTGGCAAGTTCCAGCATAATAACCAATTCCATGCCGCTTCACAAATTGTGCAACGCTGGTAGTTGCAATTGTTACATTGCGACCTTATATAAGGTCTGAGTACATAATAGTTGCGTTGAAAGCGCAAAAAAACAAATGTCATGACAGCTGCTCTTTAATTCACAAACAAAAGTATCATCAAGGTCAGTGCGAAGAGTTGAGGCGCAACAAGGTCTGAGCTTCTAGCGAAAATCAACACCAAGTTCTTTATACACAGCAAGAAGTAATAGAAAAGTTTAAATATAAATAGAATTGCCTAGTGTCCAAGAAATGGGCTGAAATTCAAATTTAACTTTTTAGGGACAAGAGAATATTTTTTAGATAGAATTAATAGTTTATAGGATATAATTTTTGTTAGTTAGATATAAAATAAACACTTTTGTTGTCAGTGTATTTTGACTTTGACTGTAAGTATATTCATCCTTTGACAATTTGCAAATTTCTGTGGAACAACAACTGGTTGACCGTTAGACTCACAACAGCCATGACCAACTAAGCTTAAAGCTGATTGGCTAGCGTGCTGTTTTATTTCAAACCCTAAGGGTTGTTAATGCTCCTTAGCCTATAACACACGCTGTATGCACCAAGCAACCCCCTGACTAGCTACCCTCCAAAAGCTGTTTTCTTGTCAACCTTCTTGTGGCAGCTACGACGTTTAGCTCATTCGACTTCTGAAGTTGAAAGCCTGCACAACATAAAAAAATAAAACAGAACCCACTGATCTACGAGCAAACTGCGCAAATTTGGATTTATATAGGAGAAAGTAGCAAAGCCGTAAGTAATTTTTGTTTCTTTTTAGTCATAACACATTTTTTTTTATAATACATTAATAAGCACGCAAGCTCCAAAACCAGCAAAGTTTTTTTGATCTATAATACAAAGATTGTGGCCACATCGAGAGAGTATGAGCGAGAAGACTGCAAGACAACAAGTATTCAGTGCTTTCGATTAAATTGTTTAAAACAAGGACTTCAATCAGCCATGTTAACATTGTTCATGCGCATCTTTGCAAAGTCCTCAAAGACAATATTATCATCATCGTCCTGGTAATAGCCCTTGACATTGCGGTGCTGTTCAATGGACTTCATTTTCTTCATGGCATTCGAACGTTTCTTCTCAATGGTGCCTAAGGGGGTTAAGCGAAAGCGTAAGCATTAGTCAGCATACTAAGTTGCTTTGTGACTAAGTTTCACTCACCAGGTGCTGGTTGCAATAGCTTGAAAGGCACATCTGTTTGCATTTCACCGCCCAGCGTGCCGCAGTTCAACTTGATGCGCACTGAGTAGGAAATGACAATACCACAGGCATCACCTGTGGACTTACCCTCCTGCACCATAGTTGAGGAAGCCAGGTTACAATCCTCATCCTTCAAGTGGCCGTCCAAAGCAATACCTAATCAGGAAAAATATAGAATTTGAAGTTTAATGCTGGCCCTTCCATAGAACTCACCATGCCTATCCTTATTGTTAGCAGCCAACGGAATTAGATAGAAAGTTTTTGTCAAATTAGCGCCTGGGGTTATGGGGCAACCCTCCTTAGTCTCTAGCTGTGCCACATGCTTGCTAAATTGGGCATTCACCATGGTGATCTCAGTATGCTGCACTATAAAGCACTTGATGCTCTTCACGGACTTCTTAGAATTATTGGAGACCTGTACCGTTGCAGCAACCTTTTCGCCATGATAGTAAATCTCACGATCGAGTGTTACCTCCAGGCTAATCTTGCCATTGGAGAAAGTGAATCCCTTGCTTACCAACGAGCTGGGCAAGCGTTGTCCACGATTTAGTGGCGCATACTGTAGCTTCTTGATTACCAGACTAACCTGGCTGCGCTTGTGCTGACGATCGTCCTCAGAGTCAGCCACATAGGCGCGTATGGTATACTCCACACCCAAGGGCTTACCCATATCGTCGCCTTCCTGCTGCAGCGTTACCGAGCTGGGTGAGTTGGGTGGGAAATGAAAGGTAAAGGGATGCGCATTACTGCCCAGCTTGCGCACAAGTTTCTCCTGCACGGGCGTCATTTCCATGTTAGTATTGGTCATGGGCACAATTTGCTCGCGTGAAAGAATAAGCTCCTTGGAGAACTTGACACCCATGACCTCATCCTCTTCACGGCCATAACGATAGGTTGTGGCCAGCTGACCAAAGACTTTGCGGTTCTTAAGATAGTCCGGCTCTACGACGATTACACCATCGACGGGATCACAGTAATCCAAGTGATCGATAAAGTCGCGGCGACCCAAATAAAAGGTAACTTTGCCATTGGGTGTGGCCTTCTTGAAGACCTTCACGGAGACAACCATGTTTGTGTTGCTGCTTGAAATACACTACTAGCCACTAAGACGTCCACTAAGCTTTGTTCTTTAGTTGCTTTTTCTAACGCTAGCGTTACGTTCGTAGTTCTGCGCAAAAATGCAGCAGCATAGAGCTGAGCAACATGCTTATATACCTTTCGGCTTGAGGCGCAGCTCGTGGGGTTTCCACACTAAATGGATTTGAGCGTTATGTATGGACGCGACGCAGTTTTTCCCACTCACCTCACCACCGCATACAAATTGGCTAATGTCAAGTGGCGTTGGGCGACCTCGTGCGAGGTCACACTTGGCACAGGCCATGCCAAACATGCTGTTAAAGTTAGGCAAGAAGATTAGCAGACGCTTAGCTTCTATTAGCACAACTGCCAGACTAATTGATTTTGGTTTGCCATTTCGATTACAAGTTAATTTTTTATACTACCTAGCTTGATCTACTGCCTACAGGGAAGCCTTTAAAGTTTCTGGAGCACTCAGGCAGCGTGTCGTAAGTCAAAAGTCAATATATTGATTTATGTGGAAACGGTTAAAAGTCTCTAGTGTTTATTTATGTAAAAATTTTGTCTTTTTAGCCTTAACTATTCAAGTCTCCTTAATTCCTATAGCTTATTGTTAGTTAAAATTCATCTAATTTATAGATTTGACAGATTGTCTTTATTTAATTGAATTTTCTTTGTTACAGTGAAGAGCTCAACCGCAGGATGCAAATACAGACGCATACAACCACCGATCGTCATGGCTACAGCCTGCGCTTCTCGCCTTTCGAGCCAAGTCACATGCTGTTGGCTACTAGGTAAGCTTTTCATATTATTAAGGTTGAAAACAATGTGTACATAGTATTTTTTTCATATTGTAGTCAATTATATGGTCTGGCTGGTGGCGGTTCGCTCTTTTTGCTTGCCCAGAGCGCCAAAGATGACGCGCAGTCGTCGAGTCTAACAGAGCTGTGTCGTCTGGAGTGGTCTGATGGCTTGTTTGATGTCGCCTGGTGTCCTTATGCCGCAGATATAGCTGCTACAGCCTCTGGCGATGGTTCGCTGCAGATCTGGTCGGGCTTGGATGCCGAGTCAGCACTGACAGAACAAACGCCTAAAGAACCGCTGCTGTGTCTGCAGGAGCACAAGAATGAGATCTACAGTCTGGATTGGGGTGAAAAGTGGAATTATCATACACTGCTCTCGGCCAGTTGGGACTGTACACTCAAGCTGTGGGATTGCAACAGGCAGAACTCCATAACAACATTTGTGGGACACAATGATTTGATTTATTGTGCAAAGTATTCGCCTCTGATAGCGAATCTCTTTGCGAGTGTAAGTACCGATGGACACTTGAACTTATGGAACTCTCTTGATTTTGCAGGTAAACCATTGATGAGCATCGAGGCGCATGCGAGCGAAGCCCTATCCTGTGACTGGAGTCACTTTGATCGGAATATATTGATGACTGGCGGCTCAGATGGCTTAATCAGAGCTTGGGACTTACGCAAAATGCGCACACATATCTTCGAGCTATACTCGGGGGAGTTTGCAGTGAGACGCTTGGCTTGTTCCCCACACTCGGCCACAGTGCTAGCTTCAGCCAATTATGACTTCACCACGCGGTGAGTAAGCTTAAAATGTATAGGATAAATTTTATTATTTATATGCAACGCTTCTCTACACAGCATTTGGGATCTTGAACGCGGTGAATCTGCGCAGGAAATAAATGCTCAGCATACTGAATTTGTTTGCGGTCTCGATTGGAATCCTCAGCAAGTGCATCAGTTGGCCGATTGTGGGTGGGATGCAGTCACCAATGTCTATACGCCGCAATGCCTGCGAAATATGTTGGTTTAGTTAAAACTTGCATCAGCTAAATTATGCCTTCAACAAGAGAAACAAACAAACCATGGAAACTGGATTCTTTGGACTTTAGACAAAGCCAAAACCGAAACGAAACCGAAATGTGATAAAGGCGCACGCCCAAAATACTATAGCCAACAAAATGGTAAAGAACTGTTAGATAGCTGAGCTATAAAGACTTTATTTTATATATACTTACATATATATAATTGTGATAAATAAATAGCCCACTGCAGGTGCTTAAAATATCAATAAAAGCTTACAGTTTATATGATTAAAGTTGAGAAATTGCAATTATTATTTCTATCCCTGAGGCCTGATTATGCTTAACAAGAAGTTAACGGCATACGGCTTAAGGTGCCAAAACCCAACAGACGTTGTCTGCGCCACTTTCTGCTTGAAATCAAGTTGGACAAACATGCAATAAAGCGCTAATTTGCTCCAATGTTTTATTGTCTTGACTTGACTTTGACTTCAGGTTTGGCTTTGGCTTTGGCTTTAGGGCCTTCTCAGAATTGACACAAGTCAACGAGGTGTGCCTGATCACACTCTCGCACTCTGGCAAATGGTGTGAAAAGAAGCCTGCAGCTTGCAGTAGTAGTAGTCCCTCAGCTTGATCTGCTGCTCATCCTGTCATTAGGTGTTTGTAGCTGCCAAGCATCGGGTAAATATTTGTTTTGATGCCAATTTACGCTGATTTTTTTGGACAGCAACGCACCATCAGTCAAAAGTTAAAACAGGCGAGCAAAGTGCAACAGCTGCTATAATTATATACTTCATTGCAGGAGTCAAGTGAAACTCAAGTTGGCTTTAATGCTTGTTTGCTTTAATAAAAATATAAAATTACACATTTTTATAATTTAATACTAAGAAGTCAACATCAAATAAGAATTACTTTCAAACAACAGTGGTGTAATTATGTAAGTATACGTTTTAAAGCAGCAGCAAATTTTTGAATGGCTAGCGTCTAGTTCTGGCGTTGCCATAGCAATTAGGTTTTGCATGGCAGGTAAACAGTGCTGCCACTTTGCTTAGAGAGTTTGTGCGCGT
Source organism: Drosophila busckii (assembly GCF_011750605.1). Classification (NCBI taxonomy): domain Eukaryota; kingdom Metazoa; phylum Arthropoda; class Insecta; order Diptera; family Drosophilidae; genus Drosophila; species Drosophila busckii. The sequence goes on along the minus strand of NC_046606.1, from coordinate 17,995,561 downwards.
GGCATAGCAGATAGCTTGTGTCATAGTGTAAATAGTGCTGATTAATGTCGGAAAATTATTCAAAATTTAATTTGCATGTCAAGTCGTGCGTATGGAAATATATAATGCTTGGAAATGGTAATATAAAAATTTCACTTGGACACAATTTATTTTAAATTATTATGTATAAACTACTCTGTAATTTTATTAAAATCACTCGTTTCTCTTTCAATTTGAAGCAAAACTTTGAGTAAATTACTTGGCTGTTTATGTATGACCTTGACTTCTAGCAAAGAAGGGGCTTGTTGGTATACGAGCCAAATATTTGTGTCTTGCATGCAGTGCACCCTCTATCTATGAACATACCTATACTTTTTGCTTCTAACTCCAGCAACACTCAACAGCTTAGCTTTGAATACTTGTTATAAATAACATACAAATGCCAAAATATTTTCAACACCCCAGCGCACGCAAGTTAAGAGCGTTCGGAAGAACTCTTTTTCTCACTCTCTCCTCTGCGTCTGGACCGGCGTCTTTAGAGCAGGTTCTGCAGAATGCACGCGCCGCAGCAGCAGAGAGCTAAAGCTACAACTTCAGCGATTTAAATTGCCTCCACGAGTATTTTGATGGCGATCACGCGCCCTTTATTTTTTTGTTGTTGTTGAAATCTTGTAGCTAAATCTCAGAGCCAAGAAGAGCAGCAGCAGACGACGATGGCTTCGTGCGGTGCCATAAAGGATCAGAGCAGGCTGGTCAGTCTGTTGTTGTTGTTTTTTACGACATGCTGCTGTACGTTTGGTATTAATTTTGTTTTTGAGGCTCTTTTTTTCATTGTTTTCAGCCTTCACTTTAATCGTCACTTTTGTGCCGACAAGACGAGAAACGTACACAAACGCATACATATGTGTATATCCGCAGCAGTGTTGCCGAAGACTTAATACAAAATAAAGATAGATCAGCCTCAAAGGGATAGAAAAAAGACAAAAATTATAAAAGAAATATGACAGAAAACTGGTCAGACACTATCCGTTAGCATTAGCATTAATTGTATTTGTTTTAATTTGCTTTTGTATAATAGTTATGTTACGAGTTTTTTCTTCAGATAATTGTTTTATTTTAATTTAAAAACAAACAAATTAAAAATACACATTTTTTAAAAAGAAATGTTATGTTAACTTCATAAGACAGGTTCATTAATAGTGTAAAAGATAATATAATAAACATATATAACAAAATAATTGTTATAATTAATTATTTCTACCTTTTTCTGGTCTTATGAGCTTAAAGTTTTGTCAACACGGAATTTGCTTTGATAACTTCGATAATCCAAAGCGAATAAACTCTGTTATTTACCTTTAAACCAGGCGGAATTGTTTTTTAAATGCTTTTTTCATTATATAGGGTAAAGATATAGTTTTTTTGCGGCTGAAGCAGTCTTTAAAAGGGCAGTCGGAAAAAAGGCTAAAGCGGCAACACTGATCCGTATAGCTGTCGGTGTGAGCATGTGTGAGTGTTTGCCACTAGCACGTGTGGTGTAGCAAAAGACAAGCAAAACCCCCCAAAGCGTTGCACAGCTGGGTTGCAAGTAGCATCCAGCCGCAAACTAGTTGCCAACGAAATGATCTCTGTACAACATAGAGGAGCGTAGGCGTTAACTGAAAAGAAGGCAATCTTGATAAGCAGTTCCTTTGAAGTAAGAATCCTAGCCGGATATAATGCCAGGCTACTTGTCTTGAAAAATTAAAAGGACCTTTTGGCTAAAGTACTGTTTCCTGGCAATTAAAAATTTTGTACATGCTATAGCTACCGTTAGCAAACGGATAAGGCGTGAATTTATTCACCTGAGTACTGGTAGGCCTTAGATTCATTGCATGTATGTATATTTTAAACTCGTATTTGTAGACAGGAAACTGTCAGCGTGTTGAGCTGTTGAATGCTTCAAGTTTCGTCATTGCCATATTAATGAAAGCGTGCTAGATTTTTACCTAAAAATCAACAGAGTATTGCTTGCCGCACGCTGCCGCGCATGCCTGATGCCTCATGCCGCTTGCCCCTGGTGCCTCTTGCTCTTACTGTCCCATTGTTCTACGCTTATGACATCATTTTGCGTAAGGTCTGCGGCTCTTGGAAAACGCATAAAATATCCCAAAAACGCAATATTATGCAACAGTGGCTATGCTGCAGGATCATAAAAGACGCAAAAGGCAAACTGGATTCTCTTAATCTAGACTGACTCATAAAAATCTTTGCTCTGCTGCACTACATTTTGATCCCGTACCTGCTTTACTTATTCTGCTTACCTAGAGACTTGAATGCGTTCAAAACAAATATTCTATTTATTGTAAAATACCAGAGGGTAAATAGAATTCGCTTTTGATTTATATAGACTGCGTAAAATAAATTTTATTTACATCATGTGCAGTGAACCACGCTGTGCAATTTTATTTACGTTGCGCCAAATCAAAGTAATTATTAATAGACAATAATATAAAGCTTACAGAATTTGATTAATCTCACGTTCAATCGCTATCGATTTGTTTTGATAAGCTTTAAGTCTGTTAGCTCAAGAACCAATTTTAATTATATTTACATTTTCTTAAATGCATATCTTTTTCAACTCGAGAGAATCAGATCCAATTAGACTGCATTCAACAATATTATATTATATTATTATATTATATTATATATATTATTTTATGTATTTTGTACCCCGCGCTATTTTACGCCCAAAAGGTATAGTTCTCCTCTGAAAAAGGTGAATATGACCACCTTTACCAGTAGATCCCACTGAGAGATCATGAGGTCGTGGGTTCACAACCATCGAAAATCTATTTAATTTTTTATTTATTTGTTTTTGCTAATTTGTCTTTATAATCGCTCTTAATAGCGGTAGTATTAAATATTTTCTTATCGGTAGGATTTACTGAAGTTAAAAAAGCTTAGCCAAAATAAAATCGATTACTTCTGTTAAAACTGTGATGAAAAATAAAAAAAAAAATAAATCTGAAGTAACAGAATTTTTGCCTCAAACGACATTAGGATTCTATAAAATTCGCGTTCTTAGGTAATCAAGGTTTAATTGGATAGTAATGCTATTTTTCATATCAAACAAATACGAAATTGAGACAAATATATGCTAGTGCGCCATATATTAATTAAGCGATGACACTTCTGCTACCCCGTGAATAACTAAAATATATTTAATTTCATTTTGCGCATATTTTGGTGGCATTTATGGGCAGCAACAAATAATAATAATATTTGAGGGTGAAGGACTGGCTGGCGTGCTCCAATGCAACAATAATAACAAAAAAGAATAACAACAACAAGGTCGTCTCGAGCAGCAATTTATAAATAATTCCAAATCTACATTTTTCGAATAAAGCTGTTTGTTGACCAAAAATACTTCAACGGTTCGTCTCATGGCTAAAAATACAATTTGTTTTGCTCCCACCATGCCGCGCCCTTTGCCACCACACCGCCCCCCGCCAAGAGAGAAAGAGAGAGAGAGCACTCGTATTATTGGCAACTGACGTGCGCCAAATGACGCGTGTTTGCTTCACTGGTTAGTTCTCGTACTGATTTAAAACAGATCAGTGCTCTCCAGAAACAGATGATGACGTCTGCCCAACAATCTCAATTGGTAACCTCAAAAAATCTTTTGGAATATTTTAAGTTTGCAGACAATAGGCCCGATAATTATGTTTGTATGCAAATATAAAATTTGTAGAAATTTTCATAAAGCAGCAGCCAGAGACAAAAGACAAAATAGTTTTATATGCTACAGCCTAGCCCACTTTATAATGCGGCATTATAAAACCGCCGCCACACAAATATTTTTCGTGAAAAACAAATTCTTTAAGCAATCATGTCTATGACGTCAATGCAATACAACTATAGCAATGAAAACAGTTTTTCTTAGCTCAGACGTGTGGGCGCATCTGCTTGTGTATGTGTGTGTGTGTGCTTGCGGCCTGCTGGCGATGACGCGTGAACTTGCCTTTGATTTGTATTTTTTACTTTTAGCCAAAGAGTTGGCCAAAAATAACAAGCAGCTAGCCAGGAGGCTAGCCAAAAATTCAGCGCCAGCGAAATTTTTGTTGCTATTGTTAATATTCTTCTCATTCTATTTTTTTCTTTTCTTGGCTGGCCGCACACGCCAAGCCGCTCTGGGCCTAGTCACCACCTCAGGACAAAAGTCTCTATGACGGCTGAAGTGTCAGTAATTAATCTTTTTAAGCAATGAACTCCAAAGCAAGTGCCGACAGTAACGGTCTTGAAATATATCAGATGTGTCTGCAAAATGAAATAATTATATGTGTTTCGACTGAACTATAATTATTTCCGACAATAACCTTTTAGCGATTTTTAGTGCATCTAAGAAATCATTTTCATAAACATATTTCTTTTTAATAGAACACATCATAATTTAATCTTGTCTGTCTGTAGATTATCCATCGTCATATATATAGGACATATTCAATTGCATATGTGCGAAGTCCCTCAATTTCCGGTAGAGCTATTAACAATTTGCATTGCTACCATGCGTGGCCGCACGTGCCTCTGGCGTGTTCTCTGTTTTGCCTCTCACTCTTCCACACTCTCAATACATTTTTCAAGTGATCCTTGTGGTGTCATTTCCGCTGCACATGCATTAAATTAAGCATCATTAGGCTACAGCGACTTCAAATCTAAAACGCTCAGCAATCAGCATCCAATTTGGCAAATGCCGCAGCCAGTCCTTTGCCTTTGAGCCCTGTTAAGACATTTTTTGTTTTTGGCGGCAGGATGAGCCTAAGTGAGTGCACACCTGTTGCCTGCATGCTTAAGCTGCCGCTTTAAGCAGCGCATAGTAAGCTTATTATTTTTCTTTCGGTTTTTTTCTTTATGCCAAAATCACATAAACATACAGGTAATTGCTCAGGCGTGCCAAAAAAGGCTTAAAATCAACCAAAATATATATATATACAATACTGCAATGAGACTTTAACTTTTTGTTGCATCGACGCTTGGTATTTATTGTGATCGCGGCTTATTGGCTTCGGCCTCCTCTTGAATGCGCTGCTAGTTGGCATAACGAAGGTGCCAAGGATAGTCACGAAGTTGTCAGGGTTCGGCTAAGCTGAGATTTTCGATGCGCTGCAGTTTATGTTTATAAGCCATGATCAGTTAATATTTTTTATTGCAGTGCAATTTAAAGTTGCATATGCCTCATCTACTCACTTGTAGCTTGACAATCCCCAAAATAAAAGTGATTGTCAGAGCCTCAAAAAAAAGAAGAAGACGAGTCAAATATTTATATATTACAGATGCCGACGTGCAAAATACTCTATCGACAAATTTTCTTTAAAAAAGAATTTTATTATTTTTTTTCGAATTTGCACTCCGTACTTTGAATGGTGTTGCCTCGATTTAGATTTTTCTCTTGCTTTAGTTTTATGATCTTTTATATTTTCTAGTACACAGATCTTCGCATCATATAATTGATACTCGATCATTCGAATTGATTTTCTCTTGACTGTACCTTATTCATTGATAGAGTATCAATAATCTTCACTGCCTGCGGATTGTGGAGGTCTCGTCTGTTTACCTGGGTCAGTCTGCTGCTGCGTCGCTGCTGCAGCGCAGCCTCCTCGCGTTGTGACATATGCGAAATTCATTGTCGCGTGTTGGAGGCACAAAGCCAACGACTTTTGCACTGGCCAACCTTGATGCATGCAACAACGCTCCCAATACAGCTTGAGTGGCAAAGCGAGCGAAACAGATAGAGACACAGAGAGAGAGCGAGCGAGCGAGACGTGTGCCTGCACAAACAGGTGCCCCCCAGTTGAGACTGAGGTTTGGGACAACTGTTGCGGACATTATGTGAGGGCCGCAACATTATCTGGGAGCGCTGATCGCATTTTTAGCGCTGTACGCATTGAAAAATTGCCAATTGGGCAACAGAGAATACATATACATACATATGTATGTATATATGTATGTACCCGCTATATACATGGAGGAAAACAAAAGCTTAAACGATCGCTTAACTACTGTTAAGCTGCTCGACGATGCTGCAGGCCTTTTCGCTGGTATTAAAGACGTTAATCCTTTGCGAAGGTTAAACGCTATTTCGTGCATAAGTGCAATTAGTGCTAAAGCCTTACATAAATTTATATATGTACATATAAGCTTTTGATTTTCTCAACTGTTGTCAACGTCAGCGCAGCAGCCGCCACGCGTCTGCAGAAACGACGTCAGTGTTTGACGCATGTTTCCGTTAAAAACTTTTGCTCATGTGATCAACAACAAGCTACAAAAGTTTCGAATGCAAAATCTCTAAACAACGCCTTCGCCATTTCATTTCTTTTTGTGTGTGTGTGTTTTCTACGCCCCCGACTCCGGCAATGTGTACTCGCAAGTATCAAGCGAAAAATTAGCCCCACATTCATTGAGCAAAATTCACACACACGCAACAATTTTTCTGTTAATCAATGGAGCAACCTTCTCCCCCCAGCCCCTCTCTCCATGCTGCTGACAGCCAAATTAACGATGGCTACGTCTACGCTAAGGTTTGACGTCAGTGTGTTGCGGTGTTTCGGCCAAAATACTACTTATCTACATATAATTTGGACTCTACATAGCCTCTATGTGTGTGTGTGTGTGTGTGCTTGTTTTAGAGAAACGTGACCAAATATGGCTGGCTAGTTGTTAAAGGGAACATTGGCTGTGCTGCCTAAGACGTAAATATTTCCAAAATATTTTTATTTAAGTACATTTTACTAAAATGTCAGTAACTAAATAGATCTCAACCTCTATAATCTTATAGAATTCTGTCTTTCACTTGTAACTCTTATGGAACCTTTTCAGAAGGAAGAAAATATGTTCTCGAATTTATTGACAACTTTCATTATTACACACTGTGGTGCCAAATCAACTTCAAAACAACCCAAAATCATCTTTGACCTGACTTCAGGCAAGAGGTGAACTCCTATAAATTTCGATGGCACCCCTGATAATGACGAGGAAGAAAAATATTATAATTATTACTATCTATTCTACAAGAAGGTGTTCAAGAAAATATTTCACAATTTCGTCACAATTTATGAGTTCAATATTGCATTTTAACCATAATTAAATAAATACCAAAATTAAATGAGCATCATGTTTCTACTTCTGCTTCTAACTAAATTTCTTATGAATACTTTAAGGAATGTCTTTTGACATGCACTTCCAAGTTAAGTGACGTCAAACATCTTACTTTAATTATTTAAATTTTCTAGTTTTGTACGCTTTCCATTATTTGAGCCTAGAGCGTGTGTTAAACAAAGCGTCACAAGATCACAAGTTCGTGCCACACCTACACGACTACACATTGGGGCAGGGCCACACAGGAACACTTGTTGCTTGCGTTTGCTGCCGCTTGGTATCTAATGAATCAACAAACTCCTAGAGCGAACGTCAACTGGCCACGCAGCTACTTACCATAGAAAGAAAAGTGAGGGAGAGAGAGCGAGCGACACAGCTAGCCGAGAGGCTAGACAATTGCCACATCACGCTTGTTTGCGTGCACATTAACGTGCAGCCACGGCAAATCCAAATCCTTTTTGGCTACTTAGCAGCGGCATCTCGACAGTGGCATCGACAGTCAGCCATCCAGCCATCCAGCTTGACTTATATAAACATTTGCACAGGTTAAAGGCAAAAGGCAAACGGCAAAGGCAAGAGGCGGCAACGAAGCGCGTGATTCGTGATCAAACAAACATGTCGAGGAGATGCTAGGCTGCTAGGCTTAGGCTCGGAGTAGTTCAGTAGTAGTGTCAGTTGTCCATTTGGGTGGGCTGGTACGTGTACAGGGCTATTTGGATAGCCACCGTTTCGAGTCTGCACTCGAGTCACTCTCTTGGCTGACAATGAGATCTCTGAGCGTCACTGGCGTCAGTCGCGCGCGTTGCTTGCTTAACATTTTAAGCAGAAAAAGAGAAAAAAAGTGATTAATGTCATGCACGGGCGGGCGATGGTCACACAGGTTCCTACAGTCTCAAAGATCTTCGACTACAAACAACATAATCAAGCGTACATCCGCTGAGCTCTCCAGAGACTCGACTCTCCTCCCTTTGTGTGCGTTTGTTATTTGTGTATGTTATGCTAATGCCGCGTTGAGTTTGTCACCAAGCGCAGATTCCTGGAAACAGCAAACAGTGGCAGCAAGCAACGCTTACCCATGCCAACTCCATTAGTTGCTGCAAAGCTCTCTGGACTGGGACTGAAAGTCACGCATGGTGGCAGCCAGAAAAACACTTGGCACAAAAGCGGAAGTTGCAGCCACGCGCTCGCACTCTCTCTCTCTCTCTCTCACTCTCTGCCTCACTCTGTTCTTAGCTTGCAAAACTATCTAACTGCGAATTTATTCAGGCACAAAAGCTTTTGTCATCCAAACTGAGGGTAGATACATTCTCAGTTTCTTTGGAGGCCGTTGCCGTTGTCATTGCTGTGTGTCTGTCCCCCAGTCTGCCATCATTTGCAATTCGATGTTGCCTGCTCTCTTTGCATTTTTCTGCGTGTTGGCATTTTCATTTTGTGGCAAGCCAAGATTTGCATATGAATGAGCCAACCATGCTCATGGTATGGGTTAGTTCTTACTCAACTTTCGTTGTAACTCTTGAGTTAGGCGTGCAATACTCTAACTAGTGGGAGGATTTGGGAGCATTTGCTTACGATGGAGGTATACAGGTAATTGTACTTGGTCCAAAATTCCCTCTAGGGAACTATCTTATTGGATTGAGCTGAAGCTTGAAGTATTATTCTAAATAAAATACAAGAAATTGCTGCTTCAGTCTGTCACTTATCACCAAGACTTTGCAAAATTCCTTAGCCAACCTAAGAAGATTACCTTAAGTAAGGGTATTTAAACTTCTCAAAGATCCTATGCTACGTTCATTTGGCTTGTTTACTTGAAGCGCATGCTTATGGACTCGACTCGCATCACCCAACAGTGATTTGCAAACGAAATTGTGATGAACTGTCTTTGTGTAGCGCGTTTTAAGTGAGAGGGGAGTGGGCAGAGGGGGCAGAGAGGGCGGGAGGAGAGACTGTTGTCGTGATCATGTGTCTTTGACCGTCGCCGCAATTAGCATTTGAAGTTGCATTTGCATTTGCGCATAAATCAATCGACCAAGTCGCATTTTAAAGTAGAAGTTGTAGTAAACAAAAGCGCTGAAGATTCTTAGATGGCCAGAGGACAAGGTCGGGGGAGGGGGCAGCGCACCTGTGCCTGCAGCTACTTTTACTTTTTTTTAGCACTCAATTCATTATCAGTTTATTTTTGGCTATGATATATAATTAGAACACGATTCATGCCATAAAAACAGGTAAATAAAAATTATATTTATAACAGCGAAAATCAAAAACAAAGTCTGTCATTTATACTTATATAATATATATATATATATATATATATATACCATGTGTATAAGAGATAAATGCTCTATGGCTGCGGACTGCCATTTTCCACAAACTGGAGCAAGTTGTTGTTGTTGTTGGATTGCTGGTTGTTGTTGTTGCTGGTGCCGCCGACACTTTTACTTTTATATCCTGTTAACAACCCATAATTTGGCCAATTTAACACTTGTAAACGCGCTTTCGCCGATCTAATGAGGTACAAAACGTTGTCCAAAATCAAAATCAAAAAAGAGAACTTCTGCCACAAAATTAACATATAAACGTACAACGCTTAGCAAGAAGAAACCCTCGAAATAAAAAAAATAATAATGCTAAATTGCCTGTTGAACGTAACTTATAATCAGAGCCATGCTCAGCTTACGCAGCAGCAGCTCGTACCTTTTGCTGAGCTAAGCCCAAAAGCTGCGATTACAATGGGCTACTTGCATCACATGCCACAGATGCCCCTGTGCCGCTTGATTTGCAATTACACAAAGCTCTGCCTGAGTGGCTGTGGCTGCTTGGCTGGCTGTCTGGTGTTAATTTATGCGTTTTGTGGCTTCAAAAAAATCGCCACCAATTACCAAACGTATTGCTCTCAATTATGGCACTGCAAACAGCTGCTGTTCCTTTTAAATTCCTTGGCGGTGAAATCCTTTTTAGCACTCGAGCCGCGGCAACTCAACTCTCAGTTTCCATTGAATTTTAGTATGAGACCATGTCTAATTGGCCAGAGGCACATACCACAGTTAGCACACACTAACGGCTAGCTCAAGGTCAGGAATTCGAAATTTACGGAGCACATTGCCTAAATTTGTTCCTTTCATTACATAATATTATCTTTTCTCTTTAATGAAATTAATCTTATTTGAAAATGAAATATTTTAATATGTATGAGGATTAGAATTTCCAAATTAACTTTGTTGAGAAAGTTAATAAAGAAATCTTAAAGATTTTCAGAAATTAACTAGTGAAATTCTTTTACATTTTTCTTTATTCAAAGTAGTTTTTACGGATTAACTCTTATATTAAAGACATTATTGGTGTTTTGGTCTGGTTTGGATTGGTTTAGCTTTAAAAAAATAAAATCTAACGTTAGATTTATTCCAAACGAAAACATCCTAATGAGTGCTCTATTCTGAGATTTCTTGTAAGTGTTCCTAGTAGTTGTAATGGTGAAAGTAGTAGTAGTAGTCGTGGTAGTAAAAGTAGTAATAGTAAAATTATTAGTAGCAGTAGTAGTAGTATATGATCTTTGCTTGGTGGTGGCCAGAGGTTACGTGGTTAGCAGTGGTGATCAATGGTTACGAAAGATGCCATATATAAGTCACTTAATGGTCAAAGTTGTTTCTAATTGAAAACTCATCATTGTATTATAGCATAGCTTGTTTTTCGAATAAACGTTGAGGCCAAGCTTAAAATTTTCTGCACGTGGTAAATGTTTTTTAAATAACGCACTTCTTTCAAGCGCCTATTTTATTTATCCAAAGACTCAAAACTAGTTTTTAGAACTGCAATATCTCCCGGATCACCTGCCTGTCGTGGTAAAATTCAATTACTTCTACTTTATGGACCTTAATGCCTTTTTATTCCGATTTTATATCGCTCATTTCCAATGTTTTTCTACTTTTCACTCTTGTAAATCTCTGACAGCCTTGACAGTGTTTTTAATTCTCAACAAGTTCTAATTGCATAAGTGTAGCTTTCCTCCAAATGTGGCCAAAGTGCCTGAGAGTCGAGCACCGACAAACTTTTCGCTTTCGTTTCTCTTAAATGAGCTGAATTCCCAGGCACTCAATCTGTAGCCTAATTAAAAAACAAGCAGCTGCTTAAAGACTGTTCCACTTTCATCACAAAAAAGGCCGAAAAAGCAAAACTAAAGCAAACCAACAATTGTCGCCAATTAACATTGAATGCCTTATGCTTTTATTAGTAGCCACACAATTCGCCCCTTTAATTTCAATTTCAACTCCAACTGCAATCGCTGCTTATTTTTGGGGGCACGTTATTAAGCGTGCTTGTTGCAACATTAATCAGCCAGACAAATCGAGACTGCGTGAAACGAGTAGCTTCATTGATTACGCAAAGTATATGTAAATTTTGTGCATAAAGTTTTTTTATTATTGCTGTTGATAGCGCGAGAGTCAGTCAGTGACAATGTGAGACGATATGCAGCTCCAGCAGCAGCAGCTCCAATTCCAATTCCAATTCCAAGGTTTGCAAAAGCTCACAACAGATACAGATATGTATATTTCATGGAATCAACGGAATAATCGAGTCATTTATTATTGTTTTTAATGACACACGCGAAAGCTAATGACAAGCGACAACTCAGCAAAGTTGCATACAGGTGCCTCTTAGGGGCGTCTCCCTTTCCCCTCTGCTCCACCCGATTGGTCGCACACGCGTTGCTGCAATGCAAGTTGCATGCACTTATTGTTGTTATTGTTTGTTGATTCTTTTTTGTTTTTTAAAGCGGTAACTTGACAATCGCCTCGTGTGCACTTTGGCGCGCTTCATTGGTTATCAGAAACTTATGACTAAAGTACGTACAACACAAAAAGCTGATGAAAAGTCACATTGCAGCACGAAGCTTGGCAAACACATTACTAAGAATTCCTTAGCAAGAAAGGCAGCCAACTATTATGGTAAAAAATTCAATAAACTACAAAAAAATAAGCACGCAAAACAATACAAACTTAAAAAATATGCTTTATTGCCATACAAATTCAAATTGCTTTCAATTTGAAGAAAATTTTACACAGCCTTACCTTCAAATCAATTTGAGTAGTTATGCACACCTAAACGTAAACTAATTTAATACCCAGTCCAAGTTTCTTTTCGTTTTCCAAACTGTTCCTATTTTTCAAGTATATAAATTTATGATACAACTAGAATACGTTTTGACTTAGACTTACATATACAATCTCTAATAACTCTTTACAGGAGAGCTTACATATTTATGTCTAGGGGATCATTACTTTTTTGAGGGGTCTAAAAAGGAAGCTCAAGGGGGTGGTGTCTGTTGAGGCATTGATATCTAACATGGTATTGAGCAGATTCTTATTTTATAACGTTTGGAGAATTTCACAACTGTATATAATATGTGAAAAGAATATTAATTACGAGCCTGAGTTCCGTAATCTATCCGATGAACCATCTCATTTGTTGGAGCTTGAGGTATAGCTGCTTTAACTCCTGTCAACCAAGGTGGCAATGTGGTGCCGTTCAGACTAACGGGAGGGTATGATTTGGAACTTGTGGGGAAAGTGTTGGCAACGCTTTTAAGTAACAAGTCTCAAAATCGGAAATGTAAATCAGCAAAGTTCCTGTTCTATAATCTCAGTATGCAGAATACAAATTTTTACAACTGACACTTTTGAAGTAAATTTAAGAGTAGACACAAGGGTGTTTGCATATTGTGTGCATGGTATACGTATATTTGCATAATCGACAAGTTGGTAGCAATGATGAGTCCGCTGATAGGGTTATCTTAAGTAACATCAGCTCTACCTGAAGCGTTGGAGAAACCTACAGCCAAGCTTTGATTAATTGACATAGCAAGTTGCTGCGACAGCGACTGCAAACAGGTTAGCCTGTCGCCAAGAAGCCAAGTTAAGCGCATTTGTGGCAGACATTGGGGGCCGCTTGATAATGTTGTTGAGGCAAAACGATTTAAGCGAGGGAATGCAGGATAATTAATGAGCGTTTATTAAAAACTTTTAATTATAGGCCAGCGCTTGTTGTCCTTGAGTCTCTAATGAGCGCAAATACAAATTAAAAAAAAAGAAGCAAGTCGGCTGAAACTAAAACTGAAACTATTTCAAACTCGAAAAGACTGTTTAGCGTATTTTTGCGTAACGTCTCAAGGTAAATTCACCAAGACTACAAAAAAGGACAAGCAAAATTCTTACGTAAAACATATTTTTATGAGTGTTCTACGGCGGTCATAAATTTACACTGATTTTTGTTTGTATTTCTTTTTTTTTGCGCTTAGGTCACAACGAAGAATGAAAACGCGCTCTCAATGTTCTGATCTTGTTTCAGCGAGAGCGACCCGCGCGGCATGACATAATTTTCTTGGCTAATTTACGCAATATGTATTTATTTCCAAGGACCTTTTTGCCACAGGCAGCCTGTCGCGCAGCACGTGACAGAAAAAATCCATAAAAATAGACAAAACAACAAAAAAGGCCAAAAGTAAATCTGCACCGAAAAATGTGTGCTAATTTTTAATGCGAATTTCGCAGGTCGTCTCGCATATCCTTAAGATCCCGCATACTGAATTTCCATTTAAGTGCCTTCCACATTTTTGTCTCTGTGTTTTTTGCCCTAATTATTTTTTATGAGTGCGAAAAATTGTCGCACTTTTGACCATTTGCGGATAGCCGCATTTTTGCATAACAAACTGTGTCAATTTTGCTATTCTACTGTTTTTATATTTTTTGTTGCGCCTGCTGTTTTTCTTTTTATGTTTGGTCTTTTTGTGGCTTCCCAGCCTAATTTTTAGACTAATAATTGTCGCAGTTCTTTTGGTTTTCTAGGCTCAGTTTTTTCTTTGTTTGTTTTTAATATTCAAATGGCAGGTATGAGTCTTGACTTTAGTCGCGTGAGCTGAGAGACGTCCACAGTTTTTATTTGGGCAATTAGATTATTTTCGTACATATAATGAATATACGTCTACATTTTATTTAAAACAATTTCATAACGGTCTACAAACGGAACTATTATTAATAAAATCACATACCAACAGGCCAAAGTTGATATTAGTAACTTACATTTAATGTTTCCTATATAATTTTGATGATATTTTATTCTTCATCTTGTGTGGTCATTACAACTCGTTAACGGGATAGGATAGGTCTCTCCACTTGGTTCATCCATTGGAGACACGGTCGTCCCCTCTGCCCCCGCCTTTCGTCAATCATACGAATGACCTGGTTGTTCATCCGTATTCGAAAGACGTCCCCAATTCGAAGAGGACCGAAGACTAGGCGAAGAATTTTCCTCTCGAACATCCCAAGCGCTGCTGCATCCGTCTGCTACCAACAATGTTGGTATTAAGTAAGTCTAAAAGAGATAATTGTCTATAAAACGCAGCCTGTATCTGAGGAATTTTTCATGCTATATAAATCATTTAAAAACACTCAAAATAATATGAAATAATAGTCAAAGCATGATTGCGATTTATTAGTTGTAGTTCTTATATTAAACCATTTAAACATCTTAGGATTAATCTAGTTCTGAAGCAAAGTTTCTTCGCTCAGCACGTTCATCTTCGCTTAGCTCGTCTTACTTCTTACTCTCACTCTTTTTTCGCACGTTAACACATATTTGCCTTTTAGGCTTATGGCTAATGAGCAATTTTAACCTTAGCTAGAGGAGTGTAGCTCATCAACAGAGTCGCCAGCATTTCGCCTTGACCAAAAGGGTTGACAAGCGGCAAAATTTCACGTCAACACTTTCGCTTACCATAAATTTAAGGCCAAGAGCCATAAAGCGTGTTGTACCCGTGCGCGTTGATACAATTAAAATGTTAAAGCATTGTTGGAAAAATCATAAAAACTGAGCGCACTTCAAGTGAAAATTGAGAGGCGCATTTTCTGCGTAGCCGAGGAAACAAAAAAACTGTTGAGTCAAAGCAAAGCAGAGCGAATATGCTGAACAAAAAAACAAAGCAAAGGGTTCTAGGAAAAAAGGGTTCCCGAAGTAGAGCAGTGTGTTGAAAAAAGTAAAAAGGGCACAAAGCGGCATCGTTAAAAAAGGAGAGCGCGACGTGCTGTGCGACGTAAAATGAAAATAAAACCTTTTGGAAAATGCGAGCAGTTTTTAGTGAAAAGTGTAACTGTAACAAAAAATTGGTGCAATTGCCAGAGATTTACATAGAAGTGTCCTTCGCTTGACATTTCATTTAACTTTTGATTTGACGAACAGAGCAGCTTGTTGGCAAAACCAGTCAAAGAGGTACTACTGCAAATGGCTTAATGGCTTTACAACTTGTTGTCTCTAATTATGGTTAAAATGGGCCCTAAGCCTTTGCTAAAATGCAACGCCCCCCATATGAGAAATTCAGTTGAAATTGTCATGGTTAAATGCGCTTAATCCTGTCCTGACCTGCGCATCCATAGCGCGAATTGAGTTATGGGCGTATTTGTTTTGTTTTAAAATCAAAATATTGGCAAACACACGGTGCGAAATTAACCCTCGAGCTCGAGCTCGAGCAAGGATTAAGACGCACATCCTTTCGTAACCTTGAGAAATTTGCAATTTAGCGCGAGAGCACGCGTGCGACCATTCTACCTCTATATAAATATCCTTGCTTAGTCCTGACTAATAATGTGCAATGCGCACGCTGCTTTTGTTGCTTGCAGTTGACTTTCGTTTTTTCCCTTTCCCTTTCCCTTTCACTTTCACTTCATTTTTTAACCCGCAACAACCAACGCTTGCCCTTTGCCTTTGTTGCGGTCGCATTTTTTACGGCTGGCAACTGTCTTTTTTTTTTTTTTGTGGCCGATTCTCCTTATTGTTTGAATATCCTGACGGCCACAGGTTGTTGTTGTTTCTTTTTATGGCACGTGAGTCGTTTTTTAAGCCTTTTTGCTCTAAACTCCTTTCGCTTGAGTTAGAGTTGTAAAAGTTTTTAGTGGATAATTCTTAGAAGCGCACTATTTTCTTTCATTTTTTAGCACAGTTTTTTAGCGAAACAGTTTTTTGTTAGCAAGGGTTGTGGAAAAAGTTTGGCAGAACTGCATGGCCTGCCCAGAATTTCTTTGTCCTAATTTAAGTGTTTTTCTAGTTTTTTTTTTTAGATTTTTGGTAACAAAAAGTCTTAAAAAACTGTTAGCCTTGAGGGAAATGTTTTTTTATTTATAAGTCGTAAAGCCAAAAAGTCAAGCATATACAAAAATAATCCTTTATGGTTTAAGCGTGAAAAATTTGCTGTGTGGCCAAAAAGTTAAAAGCCTGCAGGGTTAAGCATAAAAACGCTAAAAAAAAATTCTCAAGAAAAATCCAAAGAAATTGATTTTAAAATTTGCAACAAGCCATGCATAAACTAAAACAGTTAACAAGCGATTCGTATTATTTAAACAATTTACAATTCTTCGGCTACTACTTCGCTTTTATCAATTTTCAATGCCTGGCGGAGCAGCCAACGAGGTTAATTATCATCGCAGCATTGCTCAATAAGAAAAAATTAACATTTTTTTTAATGTTTGGGCCTTTGGCTGGCGCTTCGGGTCGTCAGTTAGCCAGTGAGGCAGGCAGTGTCTACTTCCTTTTGCAACAGCAGATAAAAGCGAAGATCATAAGCCTCGCGCTGCAAAATTTGACTTGGGTTGCACTGTTGGCTACTGAGGTTGCTGCTGTTGTTGTTGTTCTTGTTGTTGTTGTTGTTGTCCCCACAGAGCACTCAGCTCATTACGCGGGTCGTGACTTGCCGAAATGAAAAACAAGTAAAAACGTTAAGGGAGAAAAAACTTTAAAAAAATTGTATATAGTATATACTTATAAGGCTGACTAGACTTGGGTCAAGTTAAGACTACTAAGATACTCTGTAATGTACAATTGCTGGCCGATATTTCAATATGAGGCAGTTCAAAGTGAGTAAAATTTGTCTTGAACATTAAGATTTTAAATTTAAAGTTGAAGTTTCAGACCTCTTTATACAATTTTAAAAGAATAATTGCAAATAAAAACAATAAAAATCGCTTAGAAGTTTCGGGTTATCCAATGTTTGTAGCGATTTCTCATTCAAGTTTATAAAATCAAATTTGCAATACTTATTGCAAATTGAAGAGTACGTAACTTCAGAATAGCACTAATATTAACATTAAATTTAAGAAAAGAGTTTCTTCATTGACAATTTATTCGCAGCTTGTTACACCCTCTTCTTTTGATTTTATAGCATATTTTGTTAAACTGCAGTCAAGTTATTGCAGCGGCAGCTTCAGCGTCAGCCTCAGCGGATGCTTGGTTGCTTGTCAGATGCTGATATCAGTCTAAGTTGGCATCGCTTGGGCAGACGGGGCAGAATGTTAATCTCCATAAAATGAAAACAATGCGCCGCGCCGCAGCAGCTCGAGCAATGCTGTTGCTTGGCCCCCACAGACACAGACACCGACACAGACACAGACCAAGACACAGTCACAGCCACTTTGCCAGTAGCCACCAGACCCCGCAAGACACCCACAAGCACAAACAGTGAGTAGAAAAAACCGAGAGTTCCCAGCTTTGGGCACTTGGCCATGCTTCGTGAAGCATGCGGTGTGCTGATTTTTTCTTTTTTTGCGCAATAAGTGTGCCAGCAGCAGCAGAGGCTGCAGCAGCAGCAGCAACCGGTCAGTTGCCGACGCAGCCGCTCACATTATAATTTATGCCAGCCGCAGCTCAAGGATCTGTGGCCTCTCTGTAGCCGTCTTTGTGCGTTTAGGTAATCACTGGGCATGATCTCGGCAACTGCAACGCCAGCTCCAAGTTGAGCTCCCTATCGTGACAAGGTGCCTGCTGTGACGTTGTTGTTGGCTTTGCTTTCGGGGATGCTGTGGCAGCCAGCAACATCTTTCTGGGAGCAACGCCACCCTAGCACTTACGCTCGAGTGTAAATTACAACGTTGCCGTTGGGCCTCTCGCTGAGCCATGTTGTTGTTGTTGCTATGTCGGTTTCATTCAAAAAGTTCAATAGTGCATGCAACCAGCAATTGTGGCGCGAGGAGTTGAAGAGACTCAGCTGCAAATAGAGCCTCTCTGCTTATTCCCATTCTCATTCATTTATGATCGATGCGGCCTGAATTGTTGCAATGCAATAGAGCAGCTTCTTCTGCCCGCGATTATCTTGTCTGCAAATATTTATACACTATATACTATACTTAAAAGCAGAGTAAGTATTCTTGGACATATGAGCTTTACTATTAGCATTATGGCACGTTAATATGGCTAGCGTAGTCAGATTTTCTCTAAAAACAAATCTTAAAACTATTTTTTGTTTTTTTTTTCAAATTTTTTTTAAGTGTGTGGAAATTCTCGTTGTATTAGAAAAAAATCTATAAGATGTGCATAAAGTTTATATATAAAGGTTCAGTAGTTGGTATCAATGGTTTTGAAATTTGAAAATTACTTTTATATCTCAAAATCAAATGTTTAAACATTGTAAAGAATAATTTCTTACAGACTGTTTTCATTAGAACTTTTCCAACTTCTAGAGCATAACGAAATTCGTTGCTTTTCCAAATTGTTGTTTTTCATTTCGCGTTTTTTTTATATGCTCAACACCTACTGTCTGGGCCGCTTCAGCGTTCTGGACATGCAATAGTAGTGGATGGATCTCTGGCTCGCTCTGTCTCGGCTCTGCCTGGGCCTGGGTCCTGTAGTCTGGTCACGATTTGTTGAGACTCGTAAAACATTTTTAGCACCTCGAACGCTCAGCACAATAACAACTTGTGGCTTTTTGTTGGCGCTGCTTCTGCTTGAGCCTCTGTAGCTCTTAATAGCATTTTGCATTTCACATGACGCCCACTCGCCAATCGTCTGTGGGAAAAGCCTTGGGTTGGGCTGTCATTAGGCAAATGTTTATGTAGATGATCAGCAGCTGCTTCTAACGGTGCTTGTTGCAAAAAATTTAATAAATTGGCGCACAAATTAAGCGCGGCGGCCTTTGAGGCCCTAAGCTAAAAAATATATGCCCAAAGCGCCCTCTAGCGTGCAACATGTTGGCTCGCAATGAGCCACGCAAATAACATTCCCGGAAATTGGCAAGGATTCGAAAGGTTTGTTCGGTCTGCCTGCCCTTGCGTGTCGTAAAAACTCTTTGCGAATCGAACAGCAGCGACGACGACGACGTCGACGTCGATGTCTACTGGCATCAAGGCCAAGCCTCACATTAGCGTGTGCTCATAAATTTTTAAACCCTAAGCCCGTAGAGCCTGCGCAAAACGCTAATCCATGGAAACTCTACCCCTTGAAAGTCGCAGCTCTTTCGGCGCGAGTCTAGGTAAGAACTCTTTCGTCCGACTCCTTTCTCTGAGCACAGGTAGCCAGCAGTAGACAGCAAGAGCGTGCGGGAGGGAGAAAGGGAGAGGGTATGTTTGCTGACGAGTTGACGTTTGCACGCCAATCGATTTGGCATTGAGGCAGTGAGTAAATAACCCTAAATAAAACCATAAAATCCTTCTGCATGTTGCGCTTTTGTCTATGCAGCTCACCAAGGTGAGAGAGCCTTAGCTAAGGGTTTCCTGGCTAGCGTTTCGCGTTTTTTAACGAACTCCCATCATAAATGTTTGTAATTTTTTATGCAATTTGTTGTCAACTATTATTATTTACTTAGAAAAGATTCGTTTTTTACGCAACTATACGTCATGTTTTTAAAAGATTTTTTGCAATTTTTTATGAGCAGCGAGTTGACTTTTTTAGTGAAAATTTGATGAAAATAAGGCAAGGGGAGGCGTACTAAGAAAAATGAAAAAGCGGCAACAATTTAGCCTGAAGCGCGCGTTTCAGAGACAGAGAGAGAGAGAGAGAGAGAGTGTGTGAGAGAGAAATGAAGAGAGACAGCTTAGTATGCGCTGGTAACGGGTAAAGTTTTAGCATGGGCGTGTGTTTAGTTTTAACCCTATACAGCAGCAGCCTTTACCTGTCCAACACGCCCAATAATCCTTTTATGGCAAAATAAACAAACACGTCACGGCAGCAGAAAATCCTTTCGAACACACACTCACACACACACACATGCACTCGCACACATAGACAGGTAAAAAGCAGTAAACTCTTTTCCGCGCTGGCCTATCTCTCTCAAAGGGCTGACCATAAACAGAAGAGTTGATGAACGATGCTCTGTCAGTTTTATGATGTGTACGGGTTACACGCGCGTTGTGAATTTCATTGTTTGGCTGCTGGCCAGTTTTATGGGTGTGTGGTTTTAGCCCTTTGATGTGCATGATCATCCTGTTAATAGAAAGCCGCTGCGCATACCTGTAGCTCCTGCATAGCGAGTGCGCAAGCTTAAGCCTTTGGCCTGGTCTGGCCAAAGGGTTCCGTTCCTTCTTGAGCGTGTCCAAAGCGATTTAATTAACGCGGTTCGCGGTGCTGGTTCTGGTTCTGGTGGTGTTACTAAGCCCAGTCAGCAGCTAAATCCTTTTGCTTGCACTAAAAACTGGGCGTATTGACTGCTAAAGGCCCAAGCAGCTACTGTTCTTAGCCAAAAGTAAAAGGGGTTTTTCTAGTGAACCGAAGGATTTGCATGAAGCTAGCTGCTGCTCCTGGTGCATATTTACCAATATACACTACTATAAGCCAGACAGTTGACTTTATAAGAAATGCACTTTGCATACACATGTTTGGGCTCTAAGTCGAAAAGTCAAGTCAAGACTCTATGGAAGTTAAAAGATCCCAAATGAGCACTGAGCGGTGGATACAGCGAGGATGATATAGAGATTTAGAAATACAATTGAAAAATGGTGTTAGGACATTTCTTTCAAGAGACAGCAATTATATACATAGCTTAGCCTATTTCTACTAAGGAATTAAAGAAGAGAGAGGCTTGTTTTCTTTAGTTTCAGTTTAGGATTGATTTGTGGATTAAATTCGATTTTGATGAGGTAACGATTTGGTTCATATGTAAGTATATAATTCAGTAAGGTTTAAGCTTTTTAAAGCTTACAGTTGATTAGGTATGTATGTTGACCAACGCTGCCAGTTTAGCGTTTTTCTCGACAGACTTGACCATTTTTGAAGCGCTTTATCAGGAAAGTCTGTCGTTGTTTAGTTAATGAATTTTTTGATAGTTTCTATGGTTTTTTGACTGCATTTGGTCGATTTCGGTAGATGTCCAACTTTTATTTTCTATTTGCTCGATGTCTTAATTTAATTTTTCGAATAATAATTGGCAGCACTAATGCTGACTTATGATAGTAATTAAAATGAAAGAAATTAGTTTAAAGCAGGCTACATTCAAGTTTTCCACTTCGAGGAATTAAAAATAAACGTAATCCAAGTTACCCTGTCAATTATCACTTTATTTATTCTTCTTCTTTCTCCTGGAGTTCGCGTCTTTTCATACAGTGTTTTCTACTCCTTTTGCTTGTGCTGCTGCGCAACTTGCAACATGTTTCCGTATCACGCGATGTCCTTATAAAGTTATAAAAACATGCATACAACAAAAAAAATTAAAACCGTTTGTTTTCAGATTTTACCTGCTTGCTAAATATAGAACGTCTGCGCTTGTTTTCTTTTTAAATTCTTTATATGTATGTACGTATGTGTATGTATGTATGTTTGTTTGCTGCTGACGCTTATAACGCCACAAATATGTTTTAAAATAAAAAAAATGATACAAAACAAAAAAAAAACAGAAACAGACAGCTAGCTGCCCACCCTCAGTCGCCAAGTCAGCGGCGCCGTTAAGCGGCGTCGGCGGCGTCTGGCGTCGGCCGCTGTCGTTTGGCCCAAAATGTTTTCTTACGTTAATGAGCAATCAAAGACGTTGCAAAAAAAGAAAATAAAAAAAAAGATATCAAAACAACGCAATAACTAATGCAGTGCACCTAAATATTTTGCAGCGCCATTTAGTGCAAATATAATACAACAACAAAAACAACTGCACGCATGTTAGTTTACATAGCGTTGGCGATTTTTATGGCATTTTAATCGCGCGCACACACACGCAAACAAACATGCGCTCTCAGAAGCTGTTACGCTCACTGCTCTCGCTCTTTCTTTCGCTCCCGCTCGTGCTGTTACATACATATAAACATAGCTGGGGAGCTGCTGTTGTCGCGTGGGCGTCGCTGCTGTAACGTGCGCGCGCTCTTTCCCCTGCTCTCACTCTCTTCCCCAACTGCGATCGTTCGGTTGTCTGTCGCTCGTCGCTTGCACTGTTTTATATTTAGACGCAATTAGCAATGCGCACATTTTTTGCTACTCTCGCTGTTGTTGTTGCTTTTATTTTGAGCTCTTTGTTGCCCACAATTTATTTTCGACGATCTATTGCATTTACATACACATATGCATGTATGTACATATGTATGCCTCCAACACCTTTTGCTACTTTTGGCCAAGTGTTGCAGCAGCTTCAGTTTGTTTATATGCAATTAAATTGGCATGCACAAGTGCCGCCCGAGCGGCCTGCTGCTGTCTTTTGATCGCCTGCCAAATTGTAATTGGAACGCGAAGGTGTTGTTCAAAATGTAGGGAGGAAGTCAGGAGGCAACCTTCTCTAAACAAAAACCACAAGACGCTCAAGACTCGTGACTTGTGCATGAAATGTCACAAAGTGTTATGTATGTATGTATGTATGTATATAGTATGTATGCAAAAAAGGCGACACAGAAAATTGACCTACTTATCTTTTCAGAGGTAAGCAGCAGATGTGAAAATAAAGAAATGCATTATTGTGAGTTGGAGGTTTTTGACAGGCGACACTTCAACCTTCACTAACAGTGTCAAACAAATTTATGAATCTTTTTCGTTTATGCATAAGCATAACTTATTATAATCAATTATGAATAGAATCAAAGTAAAGTAAAGTTAAATTAACGATTTTCGGAAACTATTTTCAAACTTTTTCAGGGCTGGCTATTGTTCAATCCACGTGATCGAAATTCCACTTTAGTAAGCAATCGGCAATTGTTTTTGTATTTTTAAACAGGCTTAACTTTTGTAAGTGCTCGTAAGTAATTGTTGATTAAAACATCAGCCTTCTAGCTATCATTAATGGCAACGAACAAAATCTAAATAAATACAAATAATTATAAACAAACTGATAATAAATTGAAAAACATACACAAAAAACGTGAAAGTCCAGCGGTGCACGTAGCCAACATAAAAATGAGGCACGTGTTAAGCGCACTCATTAGCCTTGCCCAAAAAGCATTGATGGTAGTACAAATACAAAAAAAAACCAAAACAAATACATACATACATACACATGTGAGTGAGTTACATGTGAGCATGTAATGTGAGTCGACCTTCACTTAATTGCGCTGAGCCGCATGCGGTATGGGTTAGTTACAGTTACACACACAAAATTATAACAAATTTGGAGCTTTTGTGGGTGACGCAGGTGCTCGAATAAAATATGATGAGTGTGTGTGTGTGTAGTTGACCGCTTCCGCTTGGCGTGCGCACAGCCCCGAAGCTAGCAGGGCCCCCAAGCATACAACCTTGTGATCTTGTTTACTGTTTAGCGACCCCAACGAACACGACATCACACACATACACATACAGACACAGATACAGACAATGAGACTCATACAGAGCAAGCGAACCTGTCGACGGCGCTGGGGTGGCGTCATATCGTATCCAACGGCCAGCAACGTTGAGCTGTTGCTGCTATTTTCACCTTCTATGGGACCGACCGAGCGTCGGCGGCGGCGGCGACGTCGTCGCGTTGGCCGCATGAATCAGCGCAAGTTGTGCGATATTGCTATCTCGCTCACATGCTGAGCAATATAGCGCTCTCTTTGACAAATGTGAATCCCTTGCTCGCACGCCTGCTTTGTGGGGGTTTTTGTTATACTAGCACGATGAAAAAGGAATAAATGCCCAATAGAACTTGCTTTGAGCGCGAGCGCGAGAGAGTGAGAGTGAGATCGAGAGCGCGCACGCAAAGGTCGCGGCTGGCTTAGGTAAGCGAGCGCGCTTTTCGGACTGCGGACTGCGCACACACAGGTAGCACTGTCTGTGCATGTGTGTGTGTGTGTGTGTCTGGTCGTGTGGCGCACGCTGCTCTCACCTCTCGCGTCTCGCGACGGCAATTTCGATTTAGCCAACGAACCTGTCGATCAATCGTCGTCGTCGTCGTCGTCTGCTGTAAGCCGAGCGATAAGGCACACACACACACACTCACCCAGACACACGATCGTGCATGTTCGTCGCTTCGTTTAAACGTTTAATCGTAGTGCAGTCAGAACCACAAAGCCATTCGCTTCCCGTCACTCGCAGCGTGCGGTTCGTCTTTCGCAAAAGACTCTCTACAAAGCATTGATAAATAATAAGTACACCAGCTCAGACTACTCAACGTTTTTACGTAGTTTCTGTTGCTCTCGTGAAAGTGAAAAGTGTCGTTGAAACTGTAAAACAAAACTGCAAACAACTGCATATACTACAAAATCAAACATAAACACTCTACTCAAGTGCTTGGCAATTTATTTAGTAAATTTGCCAAAAAATAAAGACTATTCAAACTGTGTCTAAAACTGCATAAACAGTATATAGCCGATATCGAAATGGTTACCGGCGTTACAACAAACATGAGCGCCAACGTAATGGCAAACGCTGTGGTGCCCGCGCAGCTTAAGGAAACGCCGATTAAAAGCGATCGTCGGGTAAGTGTTCCAAAAAAAAAAAAATTAAAATTAAAATTTAAGCACCAGCAAATGTGGATTATTGGTTTACAATTAAAATTCTAACTCAAAATATGTGCGCTTTTGAGCAAAATTTTTGAAATTCATCTTACATGAAGTAATTTAGTCAAGTCAACACCCACAAGCCTCCAAAACAGTAAATCAGTTGAAAAAAAAAACAGTTCGTTGTTGTTGAGCTCCCACTTCTGCCCAAAAAGTTGTGGCTGTAAGCTGTTGGCCCACACAGTTTGCCAATTCCGCTGCCCAAATGCATTTCCTTTTTGGCCACAGTCGCGCTCCCACATGCCACTCGCCACATTTGTAAAAAAAAAGCCGTCGCCAACGTTTGTCTGTCTCCACAGACGTTGGCGGCATTTGTGGTGGCTTCATTCATGCCAAAGCGTGTGGTGTTCGTGTGTGTGTGTGTTAGCCAGCCAAAATTGGTAGCAGTGCTGCCCACTTATTAAGCGCTAACTGCTGCCATTTGGCGCGTGGTTTGCTGCAATTGTCGGTCATCAGCTTCTAGCGCGATCTCAAATGCTTTGACCATTTGCTGGTTTTGACCATTTTTGGTTTCATCCAACGCGTTCGCGGGCGTTCGTCGCCAAAACTAAAAATCACTTGAAATTTTATTTTTTGCGTCTTCGCATTTCCCACGACGACCTTGTTGTTGTTAATGTGAACAAAAAAAAAAAAATACCTGCGTATTTGCTTTTGATTTATTTTTGGACGCACTGGCTCGTTGGCTTGTCGTAATTTATAAGCAACCGCCAAACTATTTTCGGTGCACAGCATTTTCTACGATTTTATAAATAGAGCACGCGCCGTGCGCCGCTGCCTAGATCTTGGACAAGAGCCAGCAGCAGCGCTGGCGGCGGCGTTGCATATGTATTTGTGTATCCAATTAAAGCCACACGCAGCTTCCTACTATTTTTATGTGCGGGGCTCGGTATGAGGTCAAAACCTTTAGTTTAGGTTGTGTTGTGTTGTGTGTTGCTCAACTCGTGACTAATTTTTTATTTTTCATATTTCTCTCTTTGCAGTCCAATAAGCCAATTATGGAAAAACGTCGACGCGCACGCATCAATAATTGTCTGAACGAGCTCAAGACGCTTATACTAGATGCCACCAAGAAAGACGTAAGTAGAAAAACAGTTTAGGAATTGTTGAAGATTTTAAGAATTCAAGAAAAGCAAATATTTTTGAGATTTGGTTCCACAGTGAGCTAACCACAATTTGTTCTCTTTGCTTTGTTCATTTTAGCCGGCGCGTCATTCTAAGCTCGAGAAGGCCGACATACTCGAGAAGACAGTGAAGCATCTGCAGGAGCTGCAGCGTCAACAGGCCGCCATGCAACAAGCCGCCGACCCGAAGATCATCAACAAATTCAAAGCCGGCTTCACTGACTGCGCCAACGAGGTGAGCCGCTTTCCCGGACTGGAGCCCGCACAGCGTCGCCGCCTGCTGCAGCACTTGAGCAACTGCATCAATGGCGTCAAGTCCGAGTTGCACCAGCAGCAGCGTCAGCAGCAGCAATCACTACATGCCCAGGTAGTGCTGCCCTCACCCCCCAGCTCGCCCGAACAAGAGTCGCACACCATGAGCATCAGCAACAGCAGCAGCAGCGGAGCAGCAGCAGCTCCTTATCTCTTCGGACAAATACAGCAGAACGCCAATGGCTACTTTCTGCCCAATGGCATGCAGGTGATACCCACAAAGTTGCCAAATGGCAGCATAGCATTGGTGCTGCCACAGAGCTTGCCACAGCAGCAGCAGCAGCAATTGCTGCAGCAACAGCAACAACAGCAACAGCTAGCAGCAGCAGCTGCCGTCGCGGCCGCCGCCGCTGCAGCCGCCGCCCAGCAACAGCAGCAATCATCATCGCCAATGCTAGTCAGCATGCCCCAGCGCACCGCCAGCACAGGCTCGGCCAGCTCCCACTCCTCGGCGGGCTATGAGTCGGCGCCCAGCAGCAACGGCAGCTATGCGCCACCGTCTCCCGCCAGCTCCAGCTACGAGCCCATGGATGTGAAGCCCTCGGTTATCCAGCGTGCGCCGCAGTCCGCTGAGCATCAGCAGCCGCTCTCCTTGGTAATGAAGAAGCAGATCAAGGAGGAGGAGCAGCCCTGGCGGCCCTGGTAAACAGAGCGAGCCAGACTTTGTCTCTCTCTCTCTCACACACACACACACACACCGCTTTAAAGACTGATGGGCCACACCCACACACACAGAGTTGCGCAGGCGTCGCAGCTTACATTTCATCACACATTTCATTTAAAGGATTAATGTTGCTTTGAGATGTTCCGAGCATGCCTTAAAAAATTGTCTGCAATTCGCTTTTGTACTTTTCTTCAACGAAAATCTAACAGCGAGCTGAAGACATTCATCAACACACACACACACACACATACACATGCTTGTTAATATTTATTTATTATTATTATTTATGCTAATCGTGAAATGGTATTCTGCAAAAAAGAAGAAGAAGAAACAAAACAATTGCCAAACTACCTCAGTCCAAGTACTTGGTGTTGAATTGCCTCATTGTATCATGTATTAGTATTTGTTGTTGTTGCACACACACACACATACACACACAGCAATAAGATCTACAAAGTCTTCCATAAAGCGCAAAACAAATGTAAATTAACTTAAGAATACCAATCATATCTCTTCAGTTTAATAGAAACTAGCGCCTAAGTATATTTTTATTTTTGCACTTAATGAAAGTATCTACCTATATTTTAATAGCTATAAGGCCACGTGATATAGTAAGCATAAAGAGCGTCTAAGAAACAAGAATTTGAAGGAAAAAACACTAAACAAAAACTAAAACAACAAAACTAAAAAAATAATAAAATATGAGAAAAACGTTGTACTAAAAATTAAAAATCTCTGATGTATTTTATGGGCGGGGAGTAACAAAGGGAACAGATAATGTTGTGAAATTATTTTGGAACAGATAAGCAACCGTTTCAATATATATTGCAATTCAATATATCGCTTGATATAGATTCGAATTCAATGTTATATATATCAGAGCTTGAGCTTCTATTTCATAACCATGAGTGAAAGAGACCTAATGAAATATTTAATCATACAATATATAAAAAAATATTGCAAATTGCCAAGTAAAATCCCAAATATTTGAATATATATGCAGCTTAATTCAAAATCTAGTCCAGAACTGAACTAATTTAGTTTGGAACGCGTCATGGCATATTAAAAATATATCATATGACCAGCAGATATATGAGTAAATTATATGACTATCACAATGTAATATTCCACACCCACTATTTAACAGTTATAAATCCACACTGCGCAAATCCCCACCAACTGCAATTAAGGTCTAGGAATATGATAGCCAACAAAAGATTCCGAGAAGTCTAGCGCAGTGCCACTTTAATTATTTGCTGCATCATGCTGATAAAAAGGTGGAAACATGATGAACGCACATATTTGCGATAAAATGAAATGATGAAATATTTATTCACATGCAGTCATCTAAGAGCTCGAAATCAAATGATTCGCAAGGCTTTGGGAATACAAACCCTCTTTAAACCCAAACTTTCCTCAGTCTTCTAACGCAAATTTGCTCAACTTTTTAATCAATATCAGTTCAAACATTAGATAAAAAGATAATGCCATAAGAAAGCGGCGTGTACACATTTGTCTATATGTACACCATATAAAAAGATAAGTAATTCCAACCGGAACATTCAGGCAGCTGCTGCGGCTGCTGCGGCTGTTGCTCCATGATTAACATGTGACTCCCATGCAATCTGTGCCTGGGGGTGCTATGAGTCATCGGGTAGTTAACTGAGATGGCTAAAAACAACATTTCACAGCATTTGCTTCTTTTGCATAGTTTTGCAGAAAATAAATAAAAATCCCGCAAATGTTTGCTATATCTTTTGAGCTGAAAACCCCTGCGATTAATGACTCAATGTTTAAAAAGTTGGGACTGGCTTGAGATTAGATAGAAATTAGTTTCGACAAGGCTTGGAACAAATTTGCATGAAATGTGTTTGTGGAAAAGAAAATTATAATTATATTTAATTTCATATTTTCAAAGTGCCGAAAATATGGTAATGATATTTTCAGAGTTGAGTGATCTTGAAACATTTAAAGTAACAAATGCGCTGTTTATAAGTATTACAGTCGAGTCGTCAAACTTCAGCTCACCGCAAGCCCAAAAACGTGACTGACTTTAGATTATTTAATTAATATTCTGTTTAGGTACATAAATTTGTAAATAAACTTTACAGTGCACTTGTAGTTTAATTTTGCGCAGTCGAAGCAAATTTTTAAAGTGTAAACAAATCAAATTGCAAATAACGGAAAACTCAACGGATGCAAGAAAACGAAAAGTGTGGTAAATCGTATATGAATATATGTATAATATATATATATATATATAGCGTATAATAACGACGCCATAGCAGAGCTACGAGAAAGCAAAAAAATGCGATCAGGTTGCGGTTTTAAGGCCTGGGAGGTTCGATTCTTGTAGTCACTGCTGGTCACGTGCCGGACAAGGTGATAAGTTGAGTGGTATAGGGACATAGAGCTAAAGCTTTGGGTAAACAATGAACTGCTGTTCAGTCCGTATCACTGGCAGAGCGATAGACTGTGTAAATATATTGGAAACGCAGAAAGCAACTGTAACTGGTAACTGGTAACTGGGCTAGGTTAGTGTTGGTTGTTTAGGGCCTTGGGTGAAGTATCTACAAGTGCCACTTGAACTGCAACGCAAAGCGGCAAGCGGCAAGCGGCAAGTTGAATGTCAAAGTCAAAGCTCCCTGAGCATTGAGTAACTTTGTCTATGCCAAGCACGTCGCTGTTATAAACAATAACAATGACAATAGAGACGACCTTGAGAGCGGGCAGCAGCCAAAAAAAAACAATAACAAAAACCAAAAATAGTTGTGTATTTAGCGCTATTTAAGCCTAATTTTTGAACTAGAATCAGAATTAACCCTGAACTAACTTCAGTTATTTCCTATAAACAACAAACTTACTAAACAAGTTCAATAAACCACATTTTGTTTGTTTTTTTTTTGTTTCAGCCAAGCCTTAGCCTGTTGCGAGTGTCAAGATCAGTCAATAGTATTTGAAATGTCATTAAACTTGGCTTAGAGTTGACATTGCGCAGCTGTCTGAGCATAATAATAAATACTCTTGGTTCATTCAACTTCAAATTGTTTTTGTTATGCTGTTTTTTGCTTTTCGCGTTTTCCTTATCAGTCTCAGTGGATTCTTTGGAATTTTTTTTTTTTGTCAACTATGCGGCGAGTGATCGCGATTTGCGACTCACATGACTCTCGACTCGAGAGTCGAGTTGGCTTCAATTTCTATGAATGAAACTGTGTTGTAAACAATTTTTCTGCGGAATGCCACACGATGCCGCCGCCGCCGCCGCCGCCGCAGCTCAACAACAATATTGTTGTTATTATTGTTTTTCTTTAAATGAAAACCAAAACAAGCAAGACTCTTATTTAAGATATGGGGTCATTTGCCAGCAGCCAAACGTGACAACTGCCACAAAGCCGCAAGACAAATCCAAAAAATCAGCGCGCGCACGCTCCCGTCCTCAGTCTGCTGTCTACAGCATTGCGGGGAGGGTGGCGGGCATGGCCATGAGTGCGCCACGCCACGCAATTCTGCGCCGTAGTTTATGAACTTTCCATACTCTTCTGGCCTGCAGTTTCAGTTTCATTTTCGCGCAACTGTAACTAATTTTTATATCGCTGTTTGAGGTTATGTTAGTGGCACCCAGACGACATGCTGACTGGCAATCTTGGTATGCAGACTGTGAAAATTACAATTTGCTACAAGTACGATACATATATGAACATATATATGTAGATACTATGTGTTGGTTTGGCAGCAACTTTAGATAAAATGAAAGGCTTGTTAACTGTAGGAAGTTCCCCTTTAAGCAGCTTTGTTATTTTATTGAACAACAATTTATATTCATTTAACTTTTACTAAAAGTTCACATTCAACATGTGGTTTTTACACTTGAAATTAGTCAACAGATTTGTTTAAATGAATTTGCTTAGTTCACCATATGAACCGGATCTCTAAGTTTTTCTTCTGCATTTTTCTGCTTTTCATATAAAACTATCTTATTTTGCCTGCTCTTCGAATGCCCGAGACCTCACAGAAGGCTTCTCCGAGGAATCCGAACTGAGGAATGGGCTGAGCAACCGTGCGGAGGTAAGGTTGGAAAATCTGGCAAAGTTGCTGGTCTC
Organism: Drosophila busckii; assembly: GCF_011750605.1. Taxonomy (NCBI): domain Eukaryota; kingdom Metazoa; phylum Arthropoda; class Insecta; order Diptera; family Drosophilidae; genus Drosophila; species Drosophila busckii. Next base: position 17,964,564 of record NC_046606.1, on the reverse strand, counting down.
CACCGGATGGTTCCAAGGGCACACCACAGGAGCCACGGGAACGGAGACCTAACACAACCCCCCTTTTCCATACATCCCATTAACTACCACAGACCAACAGGCATCACAATGGGCCATATGGCCCTAATTTATTTTGCCGCATTGGCCATATGGAAAGCCTGCTGTGAACGTAAACTTCCCACTAACAGATTGTGTAATTCATAAATCATATATAATAAAATATCCATGTATTAAGAAAAACGTTCCATACGTTTAACGCTTAAGATTAAATATACAAGTAAAAATTAAGAAAACAAATTAGTACTGAAGAATAGCTTTATGGTCCTTTTATAAGGATATGTAATAATATCGGGGAAAATTTAAACACAGAGGCTGTAAATTACTGTTGAGTTTTATTTTGAGCGAAAAATAAAAAAAATCAATTATTATAATTATTTTTGAGTTTTATTTGTTGTGATCAAAAATAATTATTATGGTCTAAGTTTTATGGAATTACTCAAAAATAATAGTTACCTTTGAAGAATATCTTAAAAATAGTAAATATAAAAATTACAACGAAAATGCAGAGATGGTTCAAAAATAAAATATTTAGTACAACCCACTTATTTCTAGGTCCATTATAAGTATGTGATTTTATGATTAAAAAAAATTGAATAATCATTATTTACATTAATAGTAGGTAACTACAAATTGTTTTCTTTTCAAAGTTGATAATGTTTCAATTCAATTCAATTCAATTCATTAAAATGGTAAGAGCGCACTTTATTATTTTTCAAAGTGTAATTTAAGTTCTGATGTTGAGCCTAAGCTTTTAACTTATTACTTACTGCAAAAGTGTTTGTTTTTATTAACATTTTAATGGAGCTCCTTAGTTCAATTTTGAAACAATGGGAATTTCCTATGCTTAGTGCTTAATTCATAGTTAACGCGTGCCAAAGGCCAAGAGACAGCCCAGTGGGCTGTTAGCCAGTGGAAAATTTTGTTTATCGTGATTTACACCAATAAATTAAAGCACTGACAATAAGTTGCTCAAATATATGAACTGCTGATTAGCACCCCAGCCCAAAAGCCAAAGGCAAAGGCAACAGCTCACGCCCACTCCACGCCGGAAATTAGCACTCATCAGTTTTTGGTTCCTTTGACTTGAATTTGAAAATTGTTGTTGGATGCCGTTTACAATTTGCAATTTGGCACGGCGTTTATTTTATTACGACTTTTTATATTAATATGCTTTTGTTGTTGTATGTTATTGTTGACTTAACACATTTTTCAGATTTATTTGCCCTGCTTGTATTTTTTATTTTTTTTTTTCGATTGAAATCAAACACATCTGTGGGAATATTCCACTGCAGCGCATGGCGGCGAGCTGTTTACCCAACTGGGAAAATTACCCCACCCAGTCCCTAACCCACCTTTTGGCGCGCGCCCCAAATGTGTTAATGGAGTCCAGCAGCATATATATATGTATTTCAATTTGTTGATCGCGTATTTGTAAATTGACTTGGCAATCTTTTCTGTAGTTGCCCCATTGTCGCTCGGCGCCAGCTTTTGGGCTCTGCCTCTCGGATAACAAGCAGCAGCAGCAGCTTCGTTTTCCGAGAATTTGTTGTCATTTGTTATTGTTATTGTTATTGTTTGTTGACGCGGCTATTTAGAGCGTGCGAAAGCCTGGACCTGCAGCATTCAAAGCGAGCCCAATTCAAATAGTTATGGGTTATAGAATTTTGAGATGTGACATTATGTAGTAGCTCTATCTCTCTAATTATCCTGAATTATGGTAGGATTATTTGCGTCTATAAAATATGAGCGAAAATAGTGGAAAATAATTCTAAGACTTAATAACATTTTTTTTTTTTTTTAGTTTTTTTTCTTTTTTTTTCAACAAACAAAATTAAAAATAGTTAAACTAATTCAAAATAGTGAAATCTATAACTTTCAGCTTCTCTTCAATTATGTAATTGACAGTATTTTACCAATGCAATATATAATCAT